>NC_142796.1:61558062-61729469 GCF_049724085.1 Artemia sp. Qi Xiang Cuo
GAACTTGCTCTGAAATGCCTTTTGAAAAGTATTGCTTGGTGTTGAGGTATCCAAAAAGTTGTAAAGTAAAGTTGTGGGTGAAAAGAATGGGTACTTCAAGCTGGAAAAAAGGTTTAGAAGGGATATTAAGAAAAGAAGGTGCTCTGAAATGTCTTTTGAATGGTTTTTCTTGGTGTTGAGGCATCCAAAAAGCTGTAAAGTAAAGTTGTGTGTGAAAAGACCGGATGCTTCAACATATGAAATTGGTTGAGGAGGGACATTATGAAAGGAAAGTGCTGTGAAATGCCTTTTGAAAAGTATTGCTTGGTATTTTGAGCATTCGAAAAGCTATGAAGTAAAGTTCTTGGTGAAAATGTTGGGTCCTTCAAGCTGGAAAATGGGTGTAGAAAGGATATTAAGAATAGATGTTGCTCGCAAGTGCCGTTTGAAAAGTAGTTCCTAGTGTTGAGGTATCCAAAAAGCTGCAAATTAAAGTTGTGGGTGAAATCGAGGGATGCGTTGACTTGTCAAATGGGTTTAGTAGGGATATTAAGAAAATAACTGGTTGTGAATTGCCTTTTGAAAGGTATTTCTGGATCCTGAGGTATTCAAAAAGCTGTAAAGTAAAGTTGTGTGTGAAAAGGATGTGGACTTCAAGTTGGAAAATGGTTGAGAAGTGACATTAAGAAAAGAAGTTGCTCTGAAATGCCTTTTGAAAGGTATTGCTTGGTGTTGGAGCATTCAAAAAGCTATAAAGTAAAGTTTTGGGTGAAAAGAATGGATGCTTCAACTTGTAAAATGGGTTTAGGATGGACATTATGAAAAGAACTTGTTCTGAAATGCCCTTTGAAGGGTATTTCTTGGTGTTGCTGGCAACAAAAATCTTTACAGGAAAGCTTTGTTTGAAACTGAATGTTTATTCCACTTGGAAATTGGGTTTCGAATTGACATAAAGAAAGTAAGTTGATCTGAAATCACTATTGAAATTTATTCATGGTGGTTGAGTTTTCAAAAAAGCTGTAAAGTTTGAAAATTAAAATTGAACTATGATTTTTCTCAAAGAGATGGAAAAATTTAAAATTACTGTTCTAACCCATTATACGCGCGCGTACGTAGGCTAACCTAACCTAACTTACCTAACCTGACTTAACCTAACCTAATCTAACCTAACTTAATCTAGTCTAACCTAACCTAACCATACTCGCCGGAAAATCCCCCGTACGTAGGATAACCTAACCTAACTTAACCTAACCTAATATAACTTAATCTAGCCTAACCTAACTTAAACATGGAGAGATGTTTACTAGCTAACCTAACCTAACTTAGCTAACCTAACCTAAGTTACCTAACCTGACTTAACCTAACCTAATCTAACCTAACTTAATCTAGTCTAACCTAACCTAACCATACTCGCCGGAAAATCCCCCCAGGTCGACTTTGTATTTTTATGTTGTTACTACATGTTGTTACTTCAAAAAAATATTTTATGCATTACTTTGTTATATTTCTATTATCTTAGGAAACGTTAGCATGTTAAGCGCTTGGAATGTTTATTAGAAAGTTGGAGATTTTTTATTTTCTTTGAAAAAAATTAGAATTGAACTATAACTTTTTTCTTTTCTCTAAGAAAATTCAGAAGAGAACTTTAAATTTCTTTGTGTCTTTGTGAAATTAAGAACTGAAGTGGAAGATTTTTATTTTTCTCTGGAGAAACTAGAATTGAACTGTAAGTTCTTTAATAAAATTCAGACTTGAGTTAACTTTTCATGATCAACGTATAACTTTTTCTATCTTCTATGAAAAATTTAGAGCAGTAATTTAAAATTTTTCCATCTCTTTGAGAAAAATCTGAACTGAAGTTGAAAATTTTTATTTTTTCTAGAAAAATATAATTGATCTTTAACTCACTTATCGTATATGAAAAATTTAGAACAGTAATTTTAAATTTTTCAATCTATATGACAAAAATCCGAATAGGAGCGGAAAATATTTATTTTTTCTTGAGAAATTCATCGTATATTAACCTTGTTTATTTTCTATGAGTTAGTTATTAAATAAAACGGAAATTTTCTTCACATCAATGAGAAAATTATCTCCTTATCTTCATAGTGAAATATTCAAGATCAATATGTAACTTTTTCTATCTTCTACAAAAATTTGGAGGAGAATTTTAAATTTATGTCTTTGGGGAAACATCTGAACTAAAGTGGAACCTTTTTATATTATTAGGAAAAATAGAATTGATCAATAACTAATTTCTTTTTCATTGAGAAAATTCAGAAGAGAGCTTGAACTTTTCTTCACTTCATTGAGAAACTTCAAATAGAACTTTAAATTTCCTTGTATCTTTGTGAAATTAAGAAATGAAGTGGAAGATTTTTATTTTCTTTGGCTAAATTAAAATTCAAATGTAAGTTCTTATGTTAACTTACGATGATAACTTGAACTTTATATCTTCTATGAAAAATTTGGAACACTATTTTAAATTTTTTCATCTCTTTTAGAAAAATCTGAACTAAAGTGGAATCTTGTGTGATGATTAGAACTTGAACTTTTCTTCACTTCGTTGAGAAAATCTAAAATTGAAGTAGAAATTTTTATCTTCCGGGAAAATATTCACAACTATGCTATAGCTTTTTCTATCTTCTACGTAAAATTTTCAAATAGAACTTAAAATTTCCTTGTGTCTTTGTGAAATTAAGAACTGAAGTGGAAGATTTTTATTTTCTTTGGAGAAATTAGAATTGAACTGTAAGTTCTTTAATAAAATTCAGAAGGTAACTTGAACTTTTTATGTTCTATGAAAAATTTGGAACAGTATTTTAAGTTTTTTTATCTCTCTGAGAAAAATCTAAACTGAAGTGAAAACTTGCATGATATTGTGGTGTGTACAAAAAAAAAATCTGAACTGAAGTGGAAATTTGTATGGCATTGTTACGTGAACAAAAGTTGTAAAGTAAAGTTGTGGTGAAAAGTATGGTTACCTCAACTTGTAAAATAGGTTTAGGATGGGCATTAAGAAAAGAACTTGTTCTGAAATGCCTTTTGAAAAGTATTGCTTGGTGTTGTGGTCATTCAAAAAGCTGTGAAGTATAGTTCTGGGTGAAAAAGTTGGGTACTTCATATTGTAAAATGGGTCTTGGAGGGGCAATAAGAAAAAAGTTGTAAAGTAAAGTTGTGGTGAAAAGGATGGGTACTTCAACTTGTAAAATGGGTCTAGGAGGGACATTAAGAAACGAACTTGTTCTGAAATGACTTTTGAAAAGTATTGCTAGGTGTTGGGGAATTCAAAAACATTTAAAATAAAGTTGTTGGTGAAAAGGATGGGTACTTCAACTTGTAAAATGGGTTTAGGAGGGACATTAAGAAAAGAACTTGTTCTGAAATGTCTTTGAAAAGTATTGCTTAATGTTGTGGCATTCAAAAAGCTTTAAAGTATAGTTGCGAGTGAAAAGGGTGTGAACTTCAACTTGTAAAATGGGTTTAGGAAGGACATTAAGAAAATAACTTGTTCTGAAATGCCTTTTGAAAAGTATTGCTTGGTGTTGTGGGCATTCAAAAAGCTGTGAAGTATAGTTCTGGGTGAAAAAAGTTGGGTACTTCAACTTGTAAAATGGGTTTAGGAGGGACATTAAGAAAAAGTTGTAAAGTAAAGTTGTGGTGAAAAGGACGAGTACTTCAACTTGTAAAATGGGTTTAGGAGGGACATTAAGAAAGGAACTTGTTGTGAAATGACTTTTTAAAAGTATTGCTTGGTGTTGGCTGTAAAGGATGGGTACTTCAACATGTTAAATGGGTTTAGGAAGGACATTAAGAAAAGAAATTGTTCTGAAATGCCCTTTGAAAAGTATTGCTTGGTGTTGGAGCATTCAAAAAGCTGTAAAGTAAGGTTGTGGGTGAAAAGGAATGATACTTCAACTTGTAAAATGGGTTTAGGATGGACATTATGAAAAGAACTTGTTCTGAAATGTCTTTGAAAAGTATTGCTTGATGTTGGAGCATTCAAAAAGCTGTAAAGTAAATTTGTGGTGAAAAGGATGGGTACTTCAACTTGTAAAATGGGTTTAGGATGGACATTATGAAAAGAACTTGTTCTGGAATGTCTTTGAAAAGTATTGCATGGTATTGGCGCATTCAAAAGAACCAAAAAGCTGTAAAGTAAAGTTGTGGGTGAAAAGGATGGATGCTTCAACTTGTAAAACGGGTCTAGGAGGGACTTTAAGAAAGGAACTTGCTCTGAAATGTCTTTTGAAAAGTATTGCTTGATGTTGAGGTATCCAAAAAGTTGTAAAGTAAAGTTGTGGGTGAAAAGGATGGGTACTTCAAGTTGGAAAATGGGTTTAGAAGTGACATTAAGAAAAGAAGTTGCTCTGAAATGCCTTTTGAAAGGTATTGCTTGGTGTTGGAGCATTCAAAAAGCTGTAAAGTAAAGTTGTGGGTGAAAAGGATTGGTACTTCAAGTTGGAAAATTGGTTTATAAGGGACATTAAGAAAGGAATTTGCTCTGAAATGTCTTTTGAAAGGTATTTCTTGGTGTTGAGGTATCCAAAAAGCTGTAAAGTAAAGTTGTGGGTGAAAAGGAAGGATGCTTCAAGTTGGAAAATGGGTTTCGGAGGGACATTAAGAAAGGAACTTGCTCTGAAATGCCTTTTGAAAAGTATTTCTTGGTGTTGGATCATTCAAAAAGCTGTAAAGTAAAGTTGTGAGTGAAAAGGGTGGGTACTTCAAGTTGGAAAATGGGTTTAGAAGTGACATTAAGAAAAGATGTTGCTCTGAAATGCCTTTTGAAAGCTATTTCTTGGTGTTGAGGCCTAATAAATAATATCAACTTGATTGATTAAAGTAGCCTATTGCATTGAAGTAGGTCAGCCCCCATCCTTGTTATCTTTATTATATTATTCTAGCTCCTGTTTAGGTCAGGTTCTATAAACTTTAATTTTGAAATGAATAGCCTAGCTCAATTCAATTTCAATTTATAACTGGGATTTATTTTACTATATACATAAAAACATAAAAAACAAACAAACAAAATACCCCCAGAAGCAAGCTTGTGCGGGGGTAATCCCTTCTAGACGCATAAAAAATCATAATAACAAAATAAGATCCAAAATAATAACTCTTTTCAGTTAATATGAATACAAATACAAGTTCTGCCCTCCAACTCAAAAACTAATACTAACATACTATACGTAGCCCCTTGACACTAATCACGTACCCCCCCCTTTTTAGCCAATTCATTAAAAATAATAAATTACTAAACAATACGATCTCAATAAACTACGGAACAGCAGCAGGTCATCCACACATTTAAGTTCCACTGGTAAACTATTCCAAGCACTCGGACCGGCATGACGGATAGAAAAAAATGATCTTGTCGCTTGCGGAATCGGTCTTCGAAATTCTTCCAAATTTCTAGTTCCATGCTCATGAACATCACCCCCACTCACAAACATTCCCTTAAAACAAACAGGAACACTACCATAAAGATACTTAAACATGAACTGTGTTTTATAAAATTTAAAAAGACCCGATACCGGTAGAATCTTCAGCGTCATAAACTCATTACGAACAGATGATCCTCTATTATCCTTACCAATCAAAAGCCTTATTGCCGAATTTTGTAGTACACGCAGGGGCAGAAGATGCGTTCCAAAAGTAGACGACCATACTGAAGAACAATATAATAGATATGGATGTACAATTGAAAAATACAATAATCTTAATATACTAGTTGGGAGAAAATTTTTCAGTTTACGCATAATTCCAACATTACGTGCAAGTTTCATAGACACACAGTCAATATGATCTACAAAACTTAAAGTTTCATCAATAATAATCCCCAAATATCTAACACTCCTCTTTCGTGGAATCATTGATGTACCATTACTTAAATTATTCACCCATGGGTAATAACTTGGAGATCTGCTATATATCAATAAACTAGACTTATTACAATTAAGTTTTAACCTATTACTTCTCATCCACCTTTCTATATTCTTAAAACCTTCTCGTAATTGCGACATCAATTCATTCTCAGTCCTACCACATACGGTTAATTTCGTGTCGTCAGCAAACATAACTAGGGCTTTACTAGGTTTAAGTGCCTCTAGAGGAGGTTTAATAATAGTATACAACCCATCAACTGCACTTGACAAATCATTTATATAAATAGAAAACAAAAGTGGGCCTAGGGGTGATCCCTGGGGAACTCCACAATTTATAAATCTACTGTCAGAACGTGCATCATTAACCTCCACAAACATTGACCTTGAATTTAAGAATGATTCTAACAACTTCAAAGCATTTCCCCTAATACCACAATTTTCTAACTTCATTAACAAAATATCATAAGATACAGTGTCGAACGCTTTCGCAATATCCAGAAAAATTGATGCAACTTTAAGGTTATTGTCTAATGCATCATTAACATATGTAGTCAAAAACAACATTGCATGCTCACTAGAATAACCTTTTCTGAAACCAAATTGATTTTGATAAAAAAAACAAATTCTTTTCAAGATACTTTTCTAGCCTTATATATACTAGCTTCTCGAAAATTCTAGCAATAACTGGTAGCAGCGAAATGGGACGGTAATTACTTATATCATTTTTATCACCCCCTTAAATATTGGAACAATCTTCGCTCGTTTCAAACACTTTGGAAACACACCACTTTTAAAACAACCATTTATTAGTGAAACCAGTTGTTTAATAACACATTGAAGAACAAACTTTAGCACTCTTATAGATATTAGATCAACACCTGAAGCTTTATTTTTCATAGCCATTATTACATCTGTTATTTCACTTTCCGTTACCTTAGTCATTAAAATAGAAGTATCACAACTGGGAGGAAGATATTGATCAAAAGTACCATCACTCCTATCGCAATAAATAGATCCGGCAACATTATTACCTACACTAGAAAAATAATCACACATCTGATTAGAAAGTTGAACTGGAGTTTGATCTGACTGAAGATTTGGCAACGTAACTCTTCTCTTGCCAATAAGAGGCCTGAGGAGACTCCACGTCTTTGCCGGGTTACCCTCACTCTTCTTAAATTCTTTAGCTAAATACTCAATTCTAGCCTTCCTCAATAATTTATTTAAAGCAACATTATACTTACGATAAATTTGCTGGTTTAGTACGCTGGCCTAAATTATACTATTTTTATATACTTCATGGCGCCTATTAATATTTATAATAATATTAATTTTAATCCAAGTTTTTATTTAATAATAATATCTACTCTTGTTTTTTTTTTTAAGAATACGTCAGTTTTCTTTTAGACTCCTACACAAATGATAATAACCCTTAAAAAATTTAATATACGTATCACATAGTGCATTCAGAAACTCACAATCCATACAATCTAAATCATACTTAAAACGTACAAGAGAATCCGCGTCCACAGTCGGTACAATTGGGCTACAAAAACTCCCAGCTGTATAATTATGGTCCACTTCAGCAGAAAGAAACACTCCACAGTGGTCTGAAACATCATTTACCAGCACTCCTGGTTTCCAAAAATTCACGTTCGTGAATATATTATCAATTAAACTAGCTGACGTGTTACAAATCCTTGTACAAATATTTATACCTGGGAACAATCCGAAACTAGACATTAAATTTAACAACCTAGTAGTTGCACGATTACTAAGTACCATCATATCTATGTTAAAATCACCCGCTATGAAACTTGGGCAACCTGATACATTCAACATTTCCAATTGCTGCTCCAATAACTCTAAAAACTCTATCTCTGAAGCAGAAGAAGGCTTATACAAAATAAGAACCAAAAACTTGGATCCATTTCTACTTATTTCCAACACCATTGACTCAAAAATCATTTCACGATAAATGCAAATATCCTGTCTAGTCTTAACTGCAAAACCTGATTTAATATAAACTGCTAATCCTCCATGCTGTCGAGTCTCCCTATTCCTATTAATAAATTCATAACCATTAATATCTAACAAAGACGAATTATCGTTCCGAAGCCATGTCTCAGTCAACGCCACCACATCAAAATTCGGATCCGAACACAATTCTGAAATATAATGTAGAGAACTATTTAACCCCCGGCAGTTTAGATGTAATATATGCAGAGTTTGTGGCCCCCGCCGCGTCACATAATCCTTAAGATCACTTGCAAATACATACTTAGAATTTTCCAAACAAACCTGATTATTCCCATCTCCATCAAACTCTCGATTTAACATCTCATTCATTCGATCCGCAAACTTTACGTGACCATTCTCAAGCAGCACCAGTCTCTCTTTATTTAATACCATTATCAAATTTCAACGCACATTGTAGGGCAGAACTTGTACTCAACAACAAAAATCCCAAATATTCAATCATATAACGGAACGAAAATAATATAAAAAACACAAAACAAACAGAGAAAAAATTAAAATAACGAAAAGATACAACGAAAACATGCTTATTGTCAAAACACATACTTTTTAATACTCTGGTATGTTAACTTCAGGGAACCTGATTATTAACTTCATCATAACATAATATTCACTTATTATATTTAACTAGCACACAGACGAAGGGACCTTTCATCTAATATCATTTCAGAACGCCACTCCACTACCTCTAGTGCCTCTCCGACCAGCTTGGATACGCCCACTGCTAGTCGCCATTTCACCATCTTGGGGATTAATAAGCTCCTGTACAAATTCACCAGCATTGTACTTTGTAACTGAGCCATCTGGACGCCTTATGAACAAGCAGGGGGGCACGGACTTAGAGGGCACGGCTCCAATGCCCTCTTCCCAAACATCAATTCTCCCTTGTTTTCATTATAATGTTTATGTTTAGTTACCTCATTCAAAGTTTCCTAATAAATAACATTAACTTGATTGGTTTAAGCAGTCTACTGCTTTGAAGTAGATCAGCCCCCTCCTTGTTGTCTTTATTATAATATTTAGCTCATGTTTAGGTCAGGGTCTGCAAACTTTAATTTGAAATGAATAGCCTAGCTCCAAAGCCCTCTTTCCAAACATGAATTCCCCCTTATTTTCAGTATAATGTTTATGTTTAGTTATCTCATTCAAAGTTTCCTAATAAATAATATCAACTTGATTGGTTTAAGCAGCCTATTGCTTTGAAGTAGATCATCCCCCCTCCTTGTTGTCTTTAGTATAATATTTTAGCTCATGTTTAGTTCAGGTTCTACAAACTTTAATTTTGAAATGAATATCCTAGCTCCAAAACCCTCTTTCCAAATATCAATTCCCCCTCGTGTTCATTATAATGTTTATGTTTAGTTATCTCATTCAAAGTTTCCTAATAAATAACATTAACTTGATTGGTTTAAGCAGTCTACTGCTTTGAAGTAGATCAGCCCCCTCCTTGTTGTCTTTAGTATAATATTTTAGCCGATGTTTAGTTCAGGTTCTACAAACTTTAATTTTGAAATGAATAGCCTAGCTCCAAAGCCCTCTTTCCAAATATCAATTCCCCATCGCTTTGATTATAATGTTTATGTTTAGTTACCTCATTCAAAGTTTCCTAATAAATAATATCCACTTGATTGGTTTAAGCAGCCTACTGCTTTGAAGTAGATTAGCCCCCTCCTTGTTTTCTTTATTACAATATTCTAGTTCATGTTTAGTTCAGGTTCTACAAACTTAAATTTTGAAATGAATAGCCTAGCTCCAAAGCCCTCTTTCCAAATATCATTTCACCATTATTTTCATTATAATGTTCAAAGTTCAGTATAATCTCGTTCAAAGTTTCCTAGTAAATAATATCAACTTGATTGGTTTAAGCAGCCTATTGCTTTGAAGTAGGCCAGCCCCCCTCCTTGTTTTCTTTATTATAATATTCTAGCTCATGTTTAGTTCAGGTTCTACAAACTTTAATTTTGAAATGAATAGCCTAGCTCCAAACATCAATTCCCCCTTATTTTCATTATAATGTTTATGTTTAGTTATCTCATTCAAAGTTTCCTAATAAATAATATCAACTTGATTGGTTTAAGCAACCTACTGATTTGAAGTTTAGTTATCTCATTCAAAGTTTCCTAATAAATAATATCAACTTGATTGGTTTAAGCAGTCTACTACTTTGAAGTAGATGAGCCCCCTCCTTGTAGTCTTTATTATAATATTTAGCTCATGTTTAGGTCATGTTCTACAAACTTTAATTTTGAAATGAATAGCCTAGCTCTAAAGCCCTCTTTCCAAACATCACTTCCCCCTTATTTTCAGTATAATGTTTATGTTTAGTTATCTCATTCAAAGTTTCCTAATAAATAATATCAACTTGATTGGTTTAAGCAGCCTACTGCTTTGAAGTTTAGTTATCTCATTCAAAGTTTCTAATAAATAATATCAACTTGATTGGGTTAAGCAGTCTACTGCTTTGAAGTAGATCAGCCCCCTCCTTGTTGTCTTTATTATAATATTTAGCTCATGTTTGGGTCATGTTCTACAAACTTTAATTTTGAAATGAATAGCCTAGCTCCAAAGCCCTCTTTCCAAACATCAATTCCCCCTTATTTTCAGTATAATGTTTATGTTTAGTTATCTCATTCAAAGTTTCCTAAAAATAATATCAACTTGATTGGTTTAATCATCCTACTGCTTTGAAGTAGATCATACCCCCTCCTTGTTGTCTTTAGTATAATATTTTTGCTCATTTTTAGGTCTGGTTCTACAAACTTTAATTTTAAATGAATAGCCTAGATCCAAAGACCTCTTTACAAATATCAATTCCCCCTTACTTTCAGTATAAAGTTTATGTTTAGTTATCCCATTCAAAGTTTCCTAATAAATAATATCAACTTGATTGGTTTAAGCAGCCTACTGCTTTGAAGTAGATCAGCCCCCTCCTTGTTGTCTTTAGTATAATATTTTAGCTCATGTTTAGGTCAGGTTCTACAAACTTTAATTTTGAAATGAATAGCCTAGCTCCAAAGCCCTCTTTCCAAACATCAATTCCCCATTATTTTCAGTATAATGTTCAAAGTTCAGTATAATCTCGTTCAAAGTTTCCTAGTAAAAAATATCAACTTGCTTGGTTTAAGCAGCCTATTGCTTTGAAGTAGGTCAGCCCCCCTCCTTGTTTTCTTTATTATAATTTTCTAGCTCATGTTTAGTTCAGGTTCTACAAACTTTAATTTTGAAATGAATAGCCTAGCTCCAAAGCCCTCTTTCCAAATATCAAGTCCCCCTCGTTTTCATTATAATGTTTATGTTTAGTTATCTCATTCAAAGTTTCCTAATAAATAATATCAACTTGATTGATTTAAGCAGCCTACTACTTTGAAGTTTAGTTATCTCATTCAAAGTTTCCTAATAAATAATATCAAATTGATTGGTTTCAGCAGCCTACTGCTTTGAAGTAGATCATCCCCCCTCCTTGTTGTCTTTAGTATAATATTTTGGCTCATGTTTAGGTCAGGTTCTAAAAACTTTAATTTTGAAATGAATGGCCTAGCTCCAAAGCCCTCTTTCCAAACATCAATTCCCCCTTATTTTCAGTATAATGTTTATGTTTAGTTATCTCATTCAAAGTTTCCTAATAAATAATATCAACTTGACTGGTTTAAGCAACCTACTGATTTGAAGTTTAGTTATCTCATTCAAAGTTTCCTAATAAATAATATCAACTTGATTGGTTTAAGCAGTCTTCTTCTTTGAAGTAGATCAGCCCCCTCCTTTTTGTCTTTATTATAATATATATCTCATGTTTGGTTCAGGTTCTACAAACTTTAATTTTGAAATGAATAGTCTATCTCCAAAACCCTCTTTCCAAATATCGATTCTCCCTTAGTTTCAGTATAATTTTCATGTTTAGTTACCCTATTAAAAGTTTCCTAGTAAATAACATCTATTAGAGTGGTTTAAGCAGACTAATGCTTAGAACTGTAGTTATCTCATTAAAAGTTTCATAATTATAAATTTCAACTAGATTGGGTTAATCAGTCTACTACTTTGAAGTAGATCAGCCCCCTCCTTGTTGTCTTTATTATAATATTTATCTCATGTTTAGGTCATGTTCTACAAACTTTAATTTTGAAATGAATAGCCTAGCTCCAAAGCCCTCTTTCCAAACATCAATTCCCCCTTATTTTCAGTATAATGTTTATGTTTAGTTATCTCATTCAAAGTTTCCTAATAAATAATATCAACTTGATTTGTTTAATCATCCTACTGCTTTGAAGTAGATCATACCCCCTCCTTGTTGTCTTTAGTATAATATTTTAGCTCATGTTTAGGTCAGGTTCTACAAACTTTAATTTGAAATGAATAGCCTAGCTCCAAAGCCCTCTTTCCAAACATCAATTCCCCCTTACTTTCAGTATAATGTTTATGTTTAGTTATCTCATTCAAAGTTTCCTAATAAATAATATCAACTTGATTGGTTTAAGCAGCCTACTGCTTTGATGTAGATTAGCCCCCCTCCTGGTTGTCTTTAGTATAATATTGTAGATCATGTTTAGGTCAGGTTCTACAAACTTTAATTTTGAAATTAATAGCCTAGCTCCAAAGCCCTCTTTCCAAACATCAATTCCCCCTTATTTTCAGTATAATGTTCAAAGTTCAGTATAATCTCGTTCAAAGTTTCCTAGTAAATAATATCAACTTGATTGGTTTAAGCAGCCTATTGCTTTGAAGTAGGTCAGCCCCCCTCCTTGTTTTCTTTATTATAATTTTCTAGCTCATGTTTAGTTCAGGTTCTACAAACTTTAATTTTGAAATGAATAGCCTAGGTCCAAAACCCTCTTTTCAAATATCAATTCCCCATCGCTTTGATTATAATGTTTATGATTAGTTATCTCATTCAAAGTTTCCTAATAAATACTATCAACTTGATTGATTTAAGCAGCCTACTGCTTTGAAGTTTAGTTATCTCATTCAAAGTTTCCTAATAAATAATATCAACTTGATTGGTTTAAGCAGTCTACTGCTTTGAAGTAGATCAGCCCCCCTCCTTGTTGTCTTTAGCATAATATTTTAGCTCATGTTTAGTTCAGGTTCTAAAAACTTTAATTTTGAAATGAATGGCCTAGCTCCAAAGCCCTCTTTCCAAACATCAATTCCCCCTTGATTTCAGTTTAACGTCTATATTTAGTTATCTCATTCAAAGTTTCTTAATAAATAATATCAACTTGATTGTTTTAAGCAACCTACTGCTTTGAAGTTTAGTTATCTCATTCAAAGTTTCCTAATAAATAATATCAACTTGATTGGTTTAAGCAGTCTACTGCTTTGAAGTAGATGAGCCCCCTCCTTGTAGTCTTTATTATAATATTTATCTCATGTTTGGGTCAGGTTCTACAAACTTTAATTTGAAATGAATAGTCTAGCTCCAAAGACCTCTTTCCAAACATCGATTCTCCCTTATTTTCATTATAATGTTTATGTTTAGTTATCCTATTAAAATTTTCCTAATAAATAATATCAACTTTATTGGTTTCAGCAGCCTACTGCTTTGAAGTTTAGTTATCTGATTCAAAGTTTCCTAATAAATAATATCAACTTGATTGGTTTAAGCAGTGTACTGCTTTGAAGTAGATCAGCCCCCCTCCTTGTTGTCTTTATTATAATATTTAGCTCATGTTTGGGTCAGGTTCTTTTAATGTTTGGGTCCTAAGCCCTCTTTCCAAACATCAATTCCCCCTTATTTTCAGTATAATGTTTATGTTTAGTTATCTTATTCAAAGTTTCCTAATAAATAATATCAACTTGATTTGTTTAATCATCCTACTGCTTTGAAGTAGATCATACCCCCTCCTTGTTGTCTTTAGTATAATATTTTAGCTCATGTTTAGGTCAGGTTCTACAAACTTTAATTTGAAATGAATAGCCTAGCTCCAAAGCCCTCTTTCCAAACATCAATTCCCCCTTACTTTCAGTATAATGTTTATGTTTAGTTATCTCATTCAAAGTTTCCTAATAAATAATATCAACTTGATTGGTTTAAGCAGCCTACTGCTTTGAAGTAGATCAGCCCCCGGGGGCTCAGGGGCCTTGGGGGCGCCGGGGGCCATTTGGGAGCCCGGGGGACTTTTGAGGCTCGGGGGCTTCCTTCGGGGTTGGGGTGGGGTATGAGGGCCCTTTGGGGTTGGGGTAGAGGACCTCACAACACTGTTCAAATACAACTTGTGTATTATAACGACCACAGAGTTTCACCCTCAAATTCTCTTCTATAACCTTTTCTAAAATCATCTTTTAAAATGTCTCTAACTGTTTCGCCGAAATAATTCCCTAAAATGTCTAATTAGAATGATTTCAAAATGGCAGAAATTAGAGTCTTTTTCAAATCGAAGCATGCTAAGGAGAAGTTTTCAGGTGGAATCGTCCGAAGGGAATTTTCCAGTAAAGGGTATTTCACATGGGAGGAACTTTGCTTTGGGGAAGTTTTGGTTGGGGGAGGAATTTTCCATGGAGCGAAGCTAGCTTTCTCGGTATTATTTGAAAAGCGATTAAAAATTAAATAAAACCTAACTGTCAGGAAACACGTGATCTTGTTTTTGAAACATCCAATCAAAGTGAGAAAAATCCTGTTTTTCTATTCTCACTGACAAAAACCATAAAACATCCATAAAAGTGAGAAAATTCATGTTTTTTCATTCTCACTGACAAAAACCATAAAACATCCATAAATTGCTGTACTCGTCGCTGTTTTTTCATTCTCACAGACAAAAACCATAAAACAGATATAAATTTATGTTTACATCCATCAAAGTGAGAAAAATCCTGTTTTTCCATTCTCACTGACAAAAACCATAAAACATCCATAAATTGATGTTGACATCCATTAATGTGAGAAAACTCCTGTTTTTCCATTCTCACTGACAAAACCATAAAACAAGCATGAATTACTGTTGACATCCAAGAAAAACAAAAAATAAATTGACCGACACACATAATCGTCCAAGAAACAACCATAAATGTGAGAAAAGTCCTGTTTTTTCAAGTGAGAAAAATTCTGTTTTTTCATTCTCACTGACAAAAACCATAAACCACGTGGTTCGTCCCGGACCTTTAGGGTCATCTCTACTACAGGTTTCGAGAAAACCATTTAACCAAATAAAAGTAAAATTAATATTCAATTTTTTTTTGATTATTCATGTACGGTGAGCCAAAATCAAAACCTGCATTAATTCAAAAACGTTCAAAAATTTAATAAAAAAAAAAGTTTTTTTAACTGAAAGTAAGGAATGAATGACTTTAAAACTTAAAACGAACAGAAATTATTACTTATATGAAAGGGGCTCTCCCCTCCTCAACGCCTCGCTCTTTACGCTACAGTTTGACTTTCTCAAAACTCTTATTTTTTTAAACAATGAAAAACTTTAGCGTAAAGAGCGAGGTGTTGAGGAGAGGACAGCCCCTTTCATATACGGAATAATTTTTGTTCGTTTTCAGTTTTAACGTCGTTCCTTACTTTCAGTTAAAAAAACTTGTTTTTTTTATTTAATCACTAATAGACGCAACGCATTATTCTTCGGTTTATCTTCAACACAGAAAGATAGCTTTAGAACTACCTTCTTCTCTTCTACAGACATTGTTCTTACTCCCTAAATTTCTAATACTTCCAAAACTCTAATAAGTACCCTCGCTCTTTATGTTACAGTCTCAAAGTTCTTTATATTTACTTTTGGTTTAAATTTTACGACCTTTGTGTTTCAGGAGCCATTCTTAAGGAATTGGGACAAAAATCAAACCTTAGCTTAAAGAGCGAGGGATGAGTAAAAGGCAGCCCCCCTCATCAAAGGAATAATTTTTGATCTCCTAAAGTTTAAATGTTGCTCCTTACTTTCAGTTGGAACAGCTTGTTCTTTTGATTTAATTTCCGACCGGTTTCAAATCATACCAGAAAATCGGCAATCACCGTGTAAAATTTCCCATGGATAATTTCCCCTGGAAAATTTCCTCCCAACAGAAAATTCTACCCGTGAAAAACCACCGAGGCTGTGGGGGATCAGATCATTCCCAGAGGCATTGTTATTGGACCTTTCAAGTTAGCAAGTCAAATGGCTATCTCAAAAGTTGGATTGGAAAAAAAGGGCGTGGGAGACGGCTATTTGCCGTCTAATCTTTTTGGTCGTTTAAAAAGGAAACTAAAACTTTTGATTTCCTTTTTAATTTTGTTTTTCCTAGGGGTGGTTGTATTATTTTTAGTGCATAGGGCAATGGACGGAACAAAAAGGCCATAGTGACCAAAATTTTAAAAATACGGTTTTAAAAAGACCTAATGAGAAAAAAATACCATTTTTTAGCTGATAAATTTTAAAAATGTTTTCCACAAATGAGTTTTTCAAAGAAAAGTAAAGAGCTCCATTAAAACAAAAATGAGCTGAATTGTAGTTAAATAATCTTCCAAGCATAAGACTACTACAAATCTCCATAAAAAATAAATGAAACTCAAAATGAACAGAAATTATGATAAATAATCGATTCAAACTCAAAACAAGCAAAACTTAACATGAGTAGGGCTGACCCCTCCCATGTCTTCTCAAGACCAGAACATAATTTGCACTTTACTATAAAAAAAGAAGCAAATAACCGTGTATTGTCAGTTATTTTTTAGTCTTGATATTTTTTTATTTATTAAAGTCAAAGAAGTGAAAACATTTATAATGTATTTTGTTTTCAGTATTGCCATTGTTTAGTATTGAATTGTTAAGTAAGTGAAATCTTGAAACGGGCATCATTGATCTTGAGTGAGAACATAAAAGTTATATTTCAAGAAAGTGTGTCTTTATTTTAGCTACAGGAGCGTTGAATGCTCCTAAAGACTAATATTTGAAATACAAAACAAGTAGTAACGGTGACAATATTAGAGACATACGATTCGCTGTCATAAAAGTAAGGGATTAAATTTCTTTGGAGTACCAAAAGAATTCAACTCTAGTGGCAATGGATATGCCAGAGAAACAAATCCAGAGATGATAGTGCTCAATAATAATCCAAGCGTAAAATTAATAGTTGATGACGAAGGAAAACTTCTTCATAATGCTTCTGGTAAAACGTTATCCGTTGATAAATTGTATCGCCAGCTTTCTGCTATTAGCATTCAAAAAAAGGCAAAAAGAAGACAAGCATACTGCTTTGGCAATGTCGTAAGCCATATATTATCTAAATGTTAAAACTGGTACCTATGTAAAAATAGTGTAGTAATAGACAATGAAATCATAAGTAGAATAAACATGACATTGGATATCACTAAGGAATGTAAGGAAGAATCGATGAAAAGCAAATCGCCTGTGATGATTAATAATACCATGGGTCGTATACCAACAGATACAGCTTATGAAGTATTGAAGAGAATAAGTATCCTATCTAGAGAAAACACGATGAATTATTTTATGGAATGGATTTCGAACACTCAATTTTGTTCAAAATGTTAATAATATGTAATATTGTATGTGACACCGTTTTAATAAAAATGTTCCTTTGCATTATGTTGTTATGTTTCCTTTATTTTTAGGCACTCTTATCTTTTATTTTTCAAGAAAACCAAACAGGTTTTTCCTCTTAACAAAATTCCATTACCTTGGAAAAGAAAAGTGACTATTGTTTTGTCTTACATAAAATGTCATTAAAAAAACATTACTTCTAGATTTTTCAAAGAAAAAACCGTCTCCGTTTGCATTGAGTAAGAAAAAATGACTAATATTTGATAATATCAGATGAGTTTTGGTAGCATTAGAAAATATTTTGTTAATGCAAACTAAGATTTTGATAGTATCACACGAGACTTTGTTAACAGATTGCAAGGTTTGATAATATCATGTAAGATTTTGATATTATCAGACAACTTTTTTCTTTTGGCAGTACCAGATAATATGTAGTTAGTCTCAAGTAAGATTAACTAAAAAAAAAACAAGTTTTATTAACTGAAAGTAAGAAGCGACATTAAAACTTAAAACGAACAGAAATTATTCCGTTTATGAAAGGGTATATCCCCTCCTCAACGCCTCGCTCTTTATGCTAAAGTTTTTTATTGTTTTAAAAAATAAATTTGTGAGACAGTCAAAATTTAGCGTAAAGAGCGAGGCATTGAGGTGGGGACAGCCCATGTCATATGCGGAATAATTTCTGTTCGTTTTAAGCTTTAATGTCGCTCCTTACTTTCAGTTAAAAAAACTTGTTTTTTTTTAGTTAATTTCTGATAGTTTTTGAATTAATGCAGCTTTGATTTTGGCTCACCGTACATGAATATTTAAAACGAAATCCACATATTAATTTTCCTTTTTTGGCTAATTGGCTTTCTCGAAATTTTGTTCTGACGTAACTTACGAATTAACTTGCGTAACGAATTTCTATATTCGTATGTATTTATTATGTATACTAGGGAGTTCGCTCCCTAGTCAATACCTCGCTCTTTACGCTGAAGTTCGAATTTTGTTCGAATCACAAACCCCTGAATTACAAATGCCGGTTAATTAGAATAGATAGCTCTTTTGAAAGTACTAAGAAACGTTAGCGTAAAGAGCGAGGTATTGACTTGGGGGCGAACCCTCTCATATACATAATAATTTTTGTTCGTTTTAAGTTTTAATGTTGCTCCTTATTTTCAGTTGAAAAAAATTTTTTTTTTTATTTAATTTCTGATCGTTTTTTAAAAAATGCTGGGAAATCTGGTGCCCCCTTCATGGAAATGTTCCTTCCCCCAAGGAAATATCCTCCATGGAAAGATCCTCTCCCTTAACCCCTACTCCGACCCCGACCCCCCACTAGAAAAAATTTCCTCCTGAAAACACCTGTATACTTCCCAATAACCAATACTATATGTAAATAATGGCCAAAGCTTATAACTTGCAGCCCTTCCCCCGGGAACTGTGGGGGATTAAGTCATTCTCAAAGACATATTTATTAGATTTTCGACTATGCTGAACAAAATGGCTATCTCAAAATTTTGATCGGATGACTCCGGGAAAAAAATGAGCGAGGGAGGGGGCCAAGTTGCCGTCCAATTTTTTGGTCACTTAAGAAGGGCACTAGAACTTTTAATTTCCGTTCGAATGAGCCCTCTTACGATATTCTAGAACTACTGGATCAATACGATCACCTCTGGGAGAAAAAAACAAACAAAAAAAAACAAACAAGCAAATAAACACGCATCCGTGATCTTTCTTCTGGTAAAAAAATACAAAATTATATATTTTTGCAATTGGAGCTTGAAACTTCTATAGTAGGGTTCTCTGATACGCTGAATCTGATGGTGTGATTTTCAGTAGAGTTCAATTACTTTTAGGGGTTGTCTCTCCCCTTGTTTCGAAAATATAGCAAATTTTGTCAGGCGCGTAACTTTTGATGGGTAAGACTAAACTTGATGAAACTTGATGAAAATTCTGTTTTTTAGAGTTTCGGTTACTATTGAGCCGGGTCACTTCTTACTTGCAGTTCGTTTCCACGAACTGTTTGATTTTAGTAGTACCACACTATTAACTAATGTTTTGTCTTATGTGATTTGTCATCATAAAAAAAAAAATATTATGTGAATCTTGTTAAGATGAAAAAAATTTCCATTCCCTAGAAAAGAAATTGATTGATGTTTCTTCTTAGGTGAATTTTTATTACAAAATTAAATAAAAAACAAGTTTTTTTTAACTGAAAGTAAGGAACGACATTAAAACTTAAAACGAACAGAAATTATTCCGTATATGAAAGGGGCTGTCCCCTCCTCAACGCCTCGCTCTTTACGCTAAAGTTTTTCATTGTTTAAAAAAAAATAGAGTTGTGAGAAAGTCAAACTTTTGCGTAAAGAGCGAGGCGTTGAGGAGGGGACAGTCCCTTTCATATACGGAATAATTTCTGTTCGTTTTAAGTTTTAACGTCGTTCCTTACTTTCAGTTAAAAAAAAAATTTTTTTTTATTTAATTTTTGAACTTTTTTTAATTAATGCAGGTTTTGATTTTGGCTCACCGTGCATGAATAATTAAAAAAAAAATTGAATATTAATTTTACTTTTATTTGGTTAAATGGGTTTCCCGAAACCTGTTTAATTTTATTTACGAACGTTTTTATTAGTAATAAATATACTTAACTTACAAATTAACTTACGTAACAAACTCCTATATTCATATATTTTTAATACATATATTAGAGGGTTTGCCCCCTAGTCAATACCTTGCTCTTTAAGCTAAAGTTCGAATTTTGTTCCAATTCTTTAAAATTGACCCCTTAATCACAAATTCCGTTAATTAAAATAAATAGCTCTTATGAAAGTACTAAATAATCTTTGGCTTAAAGAGCGAGGTATTGACTAGGGCGTGAACCCAATCATATAAGTAATGTTTTCTGTAGTTTAAGTTTCGATGTTGCTCCTTACTTTCAGTTAAAAAACTTGTTTTTTTTTATATGTATATAATTTCTGATCTTTTTTAAAATAATGCTGGGAAATCCGGCGCCCCCTTCATAGCAATTTCTCTTCCCCCATGAAAACCTCCTGCATGGAAAGATCCCCCCACATAACCCCCGACCCACTCACCCCCCCACTACCAGAAAAAATCCCCCCTTAAAACGTCTGTATACTTCCCAATAACCAATACTTCATGTTAACATTGGATAAAGTTCATAGCTTTCAGCCCTCCCCGCGGGGTTTTTGGAGGATTAAATCATCCTAAAAGACATATTTATCATATTTTCGACCATGCTGAACAAAATGGCTATCTCAAAATTTTGATCGGATGACTTTGGGAAAAAAATGAGTGTAGGAGGGGGCCTAGTTGCCCTCCATTTTTTCCGTCACTTAAAAAGGGCACTAGAACTTTTAATTTCCGTTCGAATGAGGCCTCCAACGATATTCTAGGACCACTGGGTCGATACGATCACCCCTGGAAAAAAATAAAACAAAAAAACAAACAAACAAATAAACACGCATCCGTGATCTTTCTTCTGGCAAAAAATGCAAAATTCCACATTTTTGTAGATAGGAGCTTGAAACCTCTGCAGTAGGGTTCTCTGATATGCTGAATATGATGGTGTGATTTTGATTAAGGTTCAATTACTTTTAGGGTTCTTTCCCCCTTTTTTCAAAAATCAGCCAAATTTTCTCAGGCGCTTAACTTTTGATAGTTAGGACTAAACTTGATGAAACTTATATATTTGAAATCAAAATTAAAATCTGATTCTTTTGATGTATCTATGGGTATCAACATTCCGTTTTCTACAGTTTCGGTTACCATTGAGCCGGGTCGCTCCTTACTTACAGTTCGTTACCACGAACTGTTTGACAAGTTACACGAATGATGTTAAGAAAAAAAAACTTTTTTTCCAATTGCACAGAAAAAGAAAAAAATGACTAATGTTTGGTCTTACGCCAATTAACATTTTGTTTATAGCTTGAATAATTTTGATAATATCATGTAACTTTTTGATAATATCAGACAAGTTTTGCTAGTACCAGCAAATATTTTGTTAGTCAAGTAAGATTTTGGTTTTACCAAACTGTTAACTAATGTTTCATCAAACATGAGTTGCCATTACAAAAAATATTATTTGAATCTTGTTAGTAAAAAAGATCTTTCCATTCCATTTAAAAAGCAAAAAAAAAAAAAAATGATTGAATTTTCGTCTTGCGTGGATTTTCATTGCAAAAAAAGTTACTCGAATGTTGTTAAAATAAAAACCTTTTCCATTGCTCTGAAAAAGAAAAAAAATGACTAATGTTTCATCTTACGTGAATTTTCAATGCAAAAAACATTGCATGAATGGTGCGCTAAGGTGAGAAATGCGTCTTACGTGAATTGTCATTTAAAAAAAAAAAAAAAAAAAAAAAAAAAAAAAAAAAAAAAATTACTTGAATGTGCTAAGAAAAATACCTTTTCCATTACCTTAGAAAAGAAAAGAAACGACTATAGTTCGGTAATATCAGATAAGCTTTGGCAGTATCAGAAAATATTTTGTTAAAATAAACTAAAATTTTGATAGTATCCCACAAGATTTTGTTAATAGCTTGGAAGATTTTGGTAATATCCTGCCCCCTCTTATGGGCGCCCATGCCCGGGGGCATATACAGTTTTTATGGAAGGGATGGTCGTATAAACTTCGGAGGGGCTCATTTGATTTTAAATCGGAATTCTGTAGAGCCCTTTTTAAGAGTCAAGAGTGATAAGAGGGTAACTAGCCGCCTTCCCCCAAGGCCCTTTATTCCCCAAATGCATCCGACCAAAATTTTGAAATGGATATTTTGTTCAAAATAGTTTAAAGATCAAATAATAAAAACTCAGGGGTCAACACGAACCCCAAGAGCCCGGGGTAAGTGTTGTTAGTTAAGCCCTGGGGGCAGATAAGGTTTTATGTAAGGGATGATCGTACAAAAATCCGAGGTGGCTCATTTTATCGGAAATTGGAAGTTCTAGTTACCTTTTTAAGAGTCATCAAAAGTGATCGGCGGGCATATACCCCCTCCTCACACCCTCTTTTCCCCAAACGCATCCGATAATATTTTTTAGATAACCATTTTTATAAATAGTCCAACGATCAGATAACAAAAACTTTGGGGTCAACATATCCATCCCCCCCGAAACCTAGGGGAAGGATTGCAACTTATGTCCCGAGGATATATAAGGTTCTTATGAAAGAGGCGGTCGTATAAACCTCGAAGGTGACTCAAATGATTAGACATTGAAAGTTTTAATTCCTTTTATAAGAGTCAAAAGTGATCCGAAGGCAAATAGCTTCCCCCCACCAACCCTAAGGCCATAAGGCTCCACTCTGAAGGGTTTTGTCCACCTCGAAGACATTGTTATAGGCTCTTTGGACTATTGTGAACAAAATAGCTATCTCATAATTTCGATCGGTTGCGTTTTGGAAAACGAGGATGTCAGGAAGGGGGGGGAGTTGCCCTTCATCACTTCTGAATTTTAAAAGAGAACTATAACCATGAATTTCCAATCAAATGAACCTCTTCTAAAGTTTATGCGACCCCCCCCCCACCCTTCCGTAAAAACATTATATGTCCTCGGGGCATAACTTACAGACCTTGCCCTTATTATCTGGGGGGCTGTATCAACCCCAAAGTCCTTGTTATGCGATCTTTGGACTATTTTTTTCAACAAATGGCTATCTCAAAATTTCTATCGGATGCATTTGGGGAAAATAAGACATATGGGGGGAAGGGTAACTGCCCTCTGATCTCTTTGACTCTTTAAAAGGGCAATAGCACTTCTGATTTCCAAACTAATGACTCCCCCCTCTGCAGTTTAAATGACCACCCTTTCTACAAAGACCTTATATGTCCCAAGGGCATAACTTACAAACCTTACCTTAAGGGCTGTGAGTGGGAGGGGTTGTCCTACTTAAAGACACCATTTCCGAACCTTTCAACTACACTGGAAAAAATGGCTATCTCAAAATTTTGATGAATATGTTTGAGGAAAGGGTGGGAGTGGGGGTGCTGGTTGCCCTCCAATCACTTTCGTCTATTGAAAAGGGCACTAGCAATGTAAATTTCCAATCAAATGAGCCCATTTCAAAGTTTCAACAACAACTTCTATATGAAGTGCCCTGGTCTAAAAAAAAACTAATAATAATAATAATAATAATAATAATAATAATAATAAAAATAATAATAATAATAATAATAATAATAATAATAATAATAATAATAATAATAGTAATAACAATAATGATACATTGTGGTCACATCGCTCTTTACTTAGGCAGCGCTATTGCGCTGCCAATGATTCAGGAATGATAGATATCATTTCTATTTGTTCTCATGGCAAGAGGTGATTTTGAAAACAACTTTACAGGAATTTCAGAAAAGGGCTTAAATTCACTTGAAAATGACATCAGATCGAAATGAAAAGTACAGCATTGGAGTCACTATTATCGAAAACTTCACATAGGGAAATTACAGGCCCCATAATTAACAACAAGGAAAATTACTTTTTTGCATGGGTAGCCCTGATCTGTCCTTTTTTTTTCTTTATTTATCATCACTAGGTGGAGGTGGAACATCATAATTAGCCATAATTAGCATAATTAGGGCTCTATGGAAAGCTAATTTCTATATCTAGTAGCTTTTTATATATTCGACTCAATAATGCAATCATATGGGACCCAAAAAGTAAACTTCGGGTGCCAAATCTGAAATGGATAGGCTGGGAAGAATAAAAAGAGTACCGTCATAATATCCATGATTGAAAGCCGCAAACATGAGGTTTGTCCACCTCTTGTATACTTTCCCTCCCATTCCCCTTACTATTTTTCATAAATCGTCTATTGGCTATCATAAAAAGCAGCCTACTGCAATATCACCAAGAGCTGTTTAGGGTCTCATTTACTAGTTAATTTTTATATCTTCGCGCTTCTTACTATTTTTTTATAATGTGCCATTTGGAATAAAAAATTGGCACATTTTGATGCCATAACTAGAGTAAAAAGACCAGGAAGCATGAATAGGGTACTCCAGGGTCCTTCATAGTATCCAGGGTCGAAAACCTCTAGCCTGAGTTCCACATTCTCCCCTCTTGTATGCTCCCCCCCCTAACGGTACGACTAGCAGAAGTAGTGGGCTACTGCAACATCGTAGTGGGATCGTTAAAGGGGCATTTGAAAGCTCTTGATCATATCTGCGTGAAATTTGTAAATTCGTCTGGACGACTCCATCCTAAAGTGCCACAAGCACTGACAACAGACTGACAACACTAAACGAATCTATAAAGCTTTTCATAGTCTTACACCAGTTGTGACAATATATATATTTATTTATAACCCACTTACATCACCAGATAAATAGTGGAGTACAATAAAAAAAAAAAATAATATATAATCACAATAAAAAAAAAAAAAAATTAATAAAACAAACGGGACAAACCATGGTGAGGTGATAAACGCCTATACGCTGTTCCCGAAAGTCTTTCGTGAAAACCAGTCAGCTTCTTAGTAATATTAGGAAGGTAAAACTTATTTATTATTTTTTGATTCCTATACCAAAGAGGAAGATAGAGAAGATATTTACAAAAACGGAAATATGCCACTCGAAAATCACTAAAATCCCTATTCCTAAAAATAGGATAGAGCCCAGAAAGGTAAAGAACAGAAAGATCAGAAAAAGTAGAAAAGAGCTAGGGCAATGCGATTATATTTGCCTCGATTGGCTACAATTTTTGAGTAACCAATCTGGAGCTTTGCTTTGGCATCCCGGACAGCACACTCCCGAAAAGTTTTTAAATTTTTTTTAAGAGTAATACCCAACCACCGCATCGAGTCTAAATGAGGGATGAAAAATTTTTTAGAACTTAGAGGTTTAGGAGGGGATGGAAAATTAATAGAAAGATACTCACATTTTACCAACGTTAAGCCAAAGACCGATTTTAGTAAAAGAATAAGAAACATTACGAACCATCTGCGATAGTCTGAATTTAGATGGGCTTATTAGAAGAATATCATCAACAGAATAAAGGTAGGAAATATCAGTTAGCCCCATAAAGCATATAGAAAAAGTATTTTTAAGGATACCAGAAATGCAAAATTTAAAAAATACTTGGAGATAAAACTTCTCTTTGCCGCTCACCCCGATGAACAGGGACAATACAAGAGGAAAGAATAGCATTAGTTTTGAATCAAAGATAAGATTTACTATACCAAAACTTAAGAAGAAAAATAAGTGAAAGGTTAATGCCGTGACTATAAAGAGAATAAAGAGCCTGACTATGTACAATACTGTCGAAAACCTTAGAAAGATCAAGGGCATAAATATGAAGACTGTACCCTTTACCAGAAGCATCTTTAAGAAGGCAAGCCAGAGCACGGTGAGCCCGCTGGCAACCAATGCCAGACCGAAAACCCAGCTGGTTCTCCCCAAAATTAGCATTAAAATTGATGAAAGGAAGTAGGATATATTCAAGAATTTTACTAAAATTACAAGCAACTGTGATTGGCCTGTAAGAAGAACAGTCCAATGGATTGTTGCCTCGTTTAAGAACGCAAGTGACAGTTCCACACAAAAATCTATCAGGAACAATAGAACAACAAATATACATTCGGAAAAGCAACTGTAAATGGAAAAACAAAGACAGGCAATTTATTTTAAGATGATAAACATTAATTCCATCAACAGAAACGGGTAAAACTTGTGCCTGAGTCAGGGAGGACGGGAGAACCGAATCAAGTAATTTTGAGTAAAATGCGTGCACCGCGTAATTCACTTTGGAAATAAGATAAGATAAGATAAGATTTATTCATAATCAATTAATCATACAAGAAAACACATTGTGCTATCCCCCAAAGGCTACTAGGCCTGTAATAGAGGGGAATACATACCGTTTAAATTAAACACTAAATCAATAGAAAAACATTAAAATAGGCCTACATTGAAAAATCCAATGAATACATACAATTCAACCACAACACTCCTAATCCCCCTCGAAAGGCTCCATGGCCAGGGATACAAGGGGGAATGAGAAAAAAGAACGAAAATACAATATATCCAAACAACCATAAAAAAGAAATCAATCGCCAAACAACATATAAAAATAAAAAGAGACCATACCTGAGGTCTGGGAGCCATAGCGCAGAGAAGACCACCATAAAACAGAACTTAACAATCAGAACTAAACATTCAGGGGACATCAACTCCACAAAAAAAAAAAAAAAAAAAAAAAAAAAAAAAAAAAAATTATTCTGTTTGATTCTTAACTAAATGGTCCTTAAGAAACCTCTTGAAATTGTCAAACGAGTGGCATTTATGTACTGAAGAAGGCAGGGAGTTCCAAACCTGATGGCAAGCGATGAGGGGATTGAAATCTGACCGCACAGTGGGAGTAGGATGAATGCATATATTATGTGACGAACGAAGGTCATATGGAGCTGAATCAGAAATAAACTGAGGAGTTTTTTGAAGAGATTTTGGAAGATTGCCATGAAGCTGATGAAAAACAAAAGAAGCACAAGAAAGAATGTAGATAGAATGTAGATTTAGACGGGGTTTTGGGGAAGAACGTTTGGTGCCAATAACCAGACGCGGTTTTTTATAATACTTTACATAAAGCGACCGCAGTATAGAAGGAAAAGTAGACATCCATACTATGGGACAATAAGAGACATATGACTGGACAAGGCAGAAAAAAAGAAGCTTCAGAATAGATCCAGGAAAGGTGTGTTTGAGTTTTCGAATGACACCCAAACTCCGTGAGACCTTAACCCTAATCATGGCTATATGGTGTCTAAACGAAAGGTTTTCATCAAGCAGGATACCAAGATACCAGACCAACCGATTCTTTGGTCTACACAAGGAGCACCTGAAGCTGTGTCAGTTGAAGGAAAGCTACACCAATTCAAGACAAGATAAGAAAATTTGACTTGGCAACATTCAAGGCCAAGAAATTCGCCTCAAACCATGAAACTACTCTCTCAAATATTGCCACCAGATTAGATCTGACATCACATTCCATCCTCCCTAGAGTCCCAATAGTGCGGTTATCAGCAAAAACAACGAGGTAATCTTCGTTGGAAGTATTATTGGGACACAAAGGACCATTCGGATGACAAAGATTGCACCATACCAGAGGACTGGTGTTTTTGACTACTGAGATCAGATCATTGACGTAAATCTTAAATAAAATGGGGCCAAGAACAGATCCCTGGGGGACGCCATATTCTACTTCAGAAGGGCTCCGGAAAAGCGGATCAATTGAAATAAGTCTACCAGAAAGATATGATTCAAACCAAGAGAAAACATTTGATCTTATACCAATATGCGAAATTTCTAAAGAAGAATCTGATGAGTCAAAGAATAAAAAGACTTTCCGAACATCCAAAACTAAAGCTGGCGGGATAAGACTAAAATCTATTGCCGAATGACTGAAATTCAAGAGAGATGCGCAAGCATGCTCTGTAGAGTGATTCGCCCGGAATCCGAACTGGAAATCATGGAAAATTTTTTCGACATCCAGAAAACTAAGACGCCTAGATAGCATAGCCTTCTCAAAAGTTTTGCTGAAAACAGATAGAAGAGAAATTGGCCCATAATTAGCACGACCACTCTGGGAGCCACCTTTATACAGCACTATAACCTTAGCTTGCATGAGCGATTCAGCGACAATTCAATTCTCGAAAGACAGATTGACAAGCTTAGTCAATGGTGACAGAATAGCAGGAAGAACGGCACGGATAACCCTTGTAGGAATTCTGTCTGGCCCTGAAGACGATGAACCTTTAAGTGCATTTACGATCCGAGCTACCTCAAACTCAGAAAAAGAGTGCAGATCCATTGAATTTAAACGTGGGGGTGTAATATAGGCTATGAAATTACAAAAAGAAGTTCTATAACTCGCAGATGAAGAAGTCACTTTTCAGGTAATATGCAAAAAATAACGTATTTATATCTTAAAAATTTATTATACTTTGTAAAATTTACAGTAAAAAAAAAGCGTTGTTGGTACTGAAGGCGGAGGGGGAGTAAATCTAAGTACAAAATTACTAATTTGCCTTGTCTTCCCAACATCTTTTTCACGCTCAAAAAATTTTCTGTGACAATACTTAGACTTGGCCTAATTACAGAGAGAATTAATTATACACCCTTAGGCATTGAAGTGCTGATTATAAGAAGCAGATGACGAAGCCTTGTATAGTTTCCACAGATATTTTTTCCCTTTCCAGCTTTTATGGAGACCTGGAGTCATCCACGGATTCAGAAGTACTATCCTTTTCGAGGTATGAGGCTTTGGATTCTGGTGGCAAACTTCTCGGATACCTTCTTTTACTGAATCATAAAAGACATCAAAAAAGCGGTTAAAATCCGATTCAGGATCCAAACTATCCCATGGCTGATCAGTCAAACGAGATTTAAGTAGACTGATCTCACTGACACCAAAACGGAAAAATGGGAGATTAGATGGCGAAACTTTACACTGCGATCGATTAGCAGTCCTATATCGTGAAATAGCAGGGAAATGATCAGAAATATCACTAATCATCACCGAATTATCTAAAACATCTAGTGATGAAAAAATATTATCAATAAGTGATGCATGCATCTCAGTAACTCGGGTTGGTATACAAACTGAAGGTAGAGTTCCCGCAGAAAGCATCATTGACAAAAAATCTCCAGCCGAAGCAGAATATTGATCCAGCAGGTTAAGGTTGAAATCCCCCATTAGGATTAGTTCGAAAGGATGCTTTTAGACTAAGTCCAAAACCTCTTCCAGAATTTTCACAAACGAAAGAATAGATCCACCAGGGGAACTGTAAACCAAACCGACAACTAAATTCTTACAACCTGACTTAATCTCAATAAAAAGGGATTCAAAGATTCCTTCCTCATTTCTACTCAAATCACTTCGAAAATTATATACAAGATGATCGGCAATATACAGGGCAAGGCCACCTTTCGCCATCTGTTTCCGGTTCATGCTCTCCATCCTAAATCTTTGGATATCTAAAAGCATATCCTTTTTTGAATCCAGGAAAGTTTCACATAATCCAATAACATCCGGAGTTCCACCACTGACGATCCGTTTCAGGTCATCAAAAGAGGAACAAAGTCCCTGAATGTTTAGGTGAAGCACAGAGAAAATACCATCTTGTTTAGAAGAGGCAGAACCACTTAATTGCGAAACATATCTACTTTCAATAACCGATTTAGGATCATTATAATTCCTATTTCTACTTCCAACTGAATTATTAATTACACTTTCTATATCTAAAGGATTATTTTGTAACTCAACAAAACGTTCCCCCAAAGAGTTGACATCACCCTGGTCACTAAAAGAATTAATCATTTTACTTACGGTGGATGGTAGATCCGCTCCGCGACCAAACTCACCAGATCAAAGGTTAACGACATCACAGCAGAGCTATGGCAGCTATGCAGAAGAAAAATATTAACATCGAAAAAATGAAACAACCGAATTAATAAAAATAGAAAAATACCGAAAAGTGTACCCAAAAATAAATAGAAACAAACAATATTTTTGAGAGAAAAAAAAAAAAAAAAAAAAAAAAAAAAAAAAAAAAAAACCCGAGAAGGAAAAAATTAACCAAAAAATAGTGAATTGGTAGAGATATAAAAAAGAAAAGGGACAATAACCAAACAATCCATGAGAAAATAAACAAAAACAAAAACAAACAGACAGGAAAAAAAAAAAAAAAAAAAAAAAAAAAAAAAAAAAAAACTAGATACAGTCAGCGAGAGACCTTATTTTTTTTTATTGGAGTCCCGTCACTAGGCTTTGCCAATATTTGACCCCGATCAGACCAAGCATTCCGCTGACCGAATCTGTCTTTCGCCGCATTCAGAATATCTCGTCTCTGCTTGGTCAGAGACTCAACAACAAAAATACCACTAGAGGTCAACTTGGACTTGGCCTTGAAACACTTTACAAGCAACACTTTTGCTCGACAACTTCACTATTATTGGAGTGACCCTTGAAACATATGTAACCACCTGAGTTGAATCAGCTGTAGCGGCATTTTTCAGTCTAAGTCTATACACGTTCACGACCTCATTTGTACTAATTTCAGGCAAAGACATCTTCTGATTAATAGTTAGCAACACAGCAGAACGAGTGTCAACACCAGTTTTCTGCCTAACACCGTGAAAAACTAAGCTGTCTAGTAGTGATTCTTGTTCATAACTATCCAACTTATTCTCAAGCCTGTTCAGTCTGTCCTAAATTTTCAAATTTATTACTCAGTCCCTTTAGCGACTTTTCAATTCGCTGAAACTTGGGATGAAATTCAATCATGAGAGCATCATAAATTTTACTAGCAATAAGCTCAGTCGATTCCTTAAGAGAGTCTGAGCTAGCCAGTTTTTCCGAAACTTTTTGAGTTATACTGTCCATCAGGTCATTTTTGGTTTTATCCAGTTCAGCTTGGGTAGCTACAAGTTTCTGTTGTATCGGGCTAATACTGCTAGATAATGCTAATGGTGGGCCATTTGCTCTGCTCTTATCATGACCTCTCAGCGCAAGGTATGTTTTTGATAGTCTCATGTAAATATAAGGCGTAGTAGCAAGTTCTTCAAAAGCTTTTTTTGAAGCAGGAGCGGACAAATTAACAATGGTAGAATCAGAAACTTGGAGATTTGCATCCACGAGGCGAAATTCCTCATGCGATCCATAGCAAAATGCCGTATAAACTGGCTTGCCTCGTGTATCTTTACCAGCTTTGATTATTCTTACTGGCCAGAGGGGATAATCCTTCAACTTTGCAAGAGCAAGATCAAACTGTTTAAAAGCCATGATTATCAGTTGGAAGATAAAAAAAAGAAGCAAAAGACTTATCTTTACGTGAGGCCAAACAAATTATTCCAAATAAATATTCAAAAAGTTCAGCGCCAGCCAGCTAATATATAAACCAAAACAGGTATTTACTCGATTTTTACGTCACCACGGAGGCAGGAGGGGGTTAAACACCAGCCACCATTCACAATTGGGTGTTGGATGTAAGAATTATCCAAAATCTAAATGAATATCCTGAATCAAGGTCACTTTAATCCACAGCAATGTTACGAAATAACAGTCACTGAATTAGCTACGAACTCTAATTGATTCCGAATATAATCCTTTTTCAACACTTGTTCAAAACTGAAAAATACAACTGAATAGTGGTCATACCACGCAGCTGGTGAGATGGGGCAATTAAGATTTGCTGAATGGTAACTTTCAGTATACAATTAAAATTATCTTAAAACAAAAGCGTAAAACTAAATATTTTTTTAATAACCGCGAAGTAATTGAACAGCGTACAGAAAAATCGGATTGATTTATCAAGCAGCATTTTGCTCTCACCAGCTATAATACCAATGGTGGGTAATATACGGTCTTAAATTGTAAGAAATATGCTTTAGTATCACTTGAAATGAAGACCAAACAAGTGTACAAACTAATCATGACATGTCCTTTTAAGAATAAAATGAGAGCCAGTCATTGAACTGAGCCATTGTGCAGAAGTGATACCAAATTAAACGTAAAAAAAAATAAAGAAAATCCTAAAATGGTCTGTTGCTTTATCTTAAAAGGGATTGATAATATTTTGATTCTATAAAATGTGTCGTTAATTGGTTTGCTTTTACTGTACCTAAACACCTATATTATTTTGTGTTTTCACTAAAGCGTTAGTTTTGTATAATCATAAAAGCATAGGGAAACATAATTAGTCAGTTTATTTGTACTGGTTTTATTAATATATATTAAATAGACTGTGAAGTAATAATTTTTGTCCGTTTTAAGTTTCAACTTCGCTCTTTACTTACCTCGGGAAAACTTTGTTTTTTTAAATTAATCTTTGTTCGTTTTTGATTAAAATTCAATGCAGAAACAACGCTGCCATGATCTTTTTTATTTATACGGAATAATGGATGTTCGTTTTAAGTTTTAATGTCACTTCTTAGTTTCAGTTGAAAACTTATTTTTAATATAGGTTATAGTTATCACCGATCTAGGGGAGATAAAATAGCTCTAAAAAATACTGCAAACAACCTTGACAGCTAAGAAAAACTTTCAGTCTATAACACGAAGTTCATTATCCATACTTCACAAAACAATACATGTTTTTCAGGTACGTTTGTTTTCGAAGAGCAAAAAGCTGTGACTCGGCCGACTTTGCCTGAAAAAGTCATAATGAAGACAGGGCTTTATAAACCACCTACTGAGGTGCAGAAACTAGAAGGCTACTGTAACAAAAGAAAACTGTTTAAGGGCTCATTTGAAAGCTTAGATTGATACCTAATTGTTTTTTATAAATTTGACTTGATAGTACAGTCTCACAAAGTGCACTTTCGGTTGTTTCCCCAATTTTTTTTTTTTTTTTTTTAATGAAACAAGTGCCTTTTCCTATGAAATGAACAAAAAAGGTGATTTCAAAACCTAGGCAAGAGCACAAACTAAGGGGACAAGGACGTCCTTTCCCCTCAATTACCACCGTTAGAACTAGCACACAGGCTTCATCACAGAGTGAAATTTGAAGGTTCAATTCAAAACTGTTGATGAAGCAAGCTTAATTTTTGGTAGAGGTTTCGTCGAAATTTCTTTAGTTTTAGTTAATTTGTTTTCGCAATAATCTTTTACTTTTAATATGACTAGTTGATTTATTAAACTTACTAAGAGTGTCTGGAGAGGGAGTATATGTGAGGGGATGTTACAAACCTCCAGTTAAGGGCTTTAAACCATAACCATTGCAATGGTACCGTTTTATGCTTCCAAACTCTTCCACTTAAGAAGTGGTACCAAAAGTGCCATTTTAGTGCTATATGGCACTTTTAGATGATAAAGTGATAAAAACCATGTAGATATGAGTAATAGGTTTAAAATCTGTCTTCCCAGGAAATACCTTAAAAACCGAGTGCATCACGCTTACAGAAATAGTGGACTATCTCTAAAGTAATCATAAGAAGGGACAAACCATGATTGAAAAAAAAAATTCAAGCTGGAACCGAACGCATGATAATCTAATCTGAAGTCAAGCGCTGTACTGACAGAGCCACGCCTCTAATAATGTAATTTAGTATATTGGTGTTTGTAGGACTTTGATTACGTAGCTTATTAAGGGTGACTGGAGGAGGAAGTTGCAGGAGGTGTTCTTGCAAACCTCCAGTTAAGGGTTTTGGACCATAATTATTACAATTATACCGTTTAATGCTTTCAAGATTTTCCACTTCAGAAGTGGCACCAAAAATGTTGTTTTCAGTGCTATATCTCACTTACGAATGGTAGAATTGATAAAAAGCACGTTGAGTATGAGCAAAAGTTTTCAAATGAGCCATTAAATATTACTTTAAAAAGTTTTAGTAGCCAACTTGCCCTAGCTTTTCCACTTAAGATATGGCACAAAAGTGACGTTTTTAGTGCTATTTGAAACTTGCACATGGTGGAATTTATAGGAAGAATGTAAATATGAGCAATATTTTCTATATGAGCTATCAAAAATCTATCTAAGATGTTCTGGTGGACCGCTAGCCCTACCCCTCGAGAAACGGCATAAAAAATTCCTTTTTTCGTGCCACATGGCACTTGCACACGACAAAATTTATATAGACCACGTACATGTGAGAAATAGCTTTTAAATGAGCTCTTAAGCATCTCTCTATGATGTTCTAGTAATCCGCTCGGCTTGGAATAAAGAAGAAAAAACGACTGTTTTAACATTTTTTAACTTTTAGTTACTATGCGCTGTGGTTCACCCTTTACTATGTTGCAGCTAATGCTTCAACCATGGCAAAGGGTTCATTGCAAATTCTCCTTAGACACTACTAAACATTAAAATCTGTGCAATTTAATAGATGGTAGAATTTTCAAAAACCTAGTAAATGTAAGCAATAGCTTCTAATTGAGCCATTAAACATCTATTTACGACGGTGTGGTAGCCTGCTAATGTTTCAGTAGCTTACAGATGAGTAGACGATTTATGAAACTTACTAAGTGGGCTGGGAGGGGAATATACGGGAAGGGTTCTTGTGAACCTCCAGTTAAAGGTTCTGGAACATAACTTTTACAATGATACCTGTTTTGTACTTCAGAGCTTTTCCACTTAAGCAGTGGCACCATAAGTTTTGTCTTCAGTGCTATATCGCACTTACGAATGTAAAATTAAGAAAAATCACTTATATAAGAGCAATAGCTTTCAAAGGAGTCATTAAACATAACTTTTATAAGTTCTGCAAACCCTATAGCCCAACACTGTAAAAAAAAATTGTGTGAGATTTAACAAAAATTGTTTGTAATGGTTTTCAACAACATAATTGGAATTTCAATAGCTGAAGTTAAATATTGGAGACCATTTTCGAATTCCCTGGTCATTGTGGAATTTCCAATTTGTTTAGAAACAAAAGTTTTGAATTCCCATACCCGAATTGAACTTTCAGTTAGTTGACAAAACAACATGTTGGATTTTAGGATCCTTATTGGATTTCCATCTTGTTTGCTGGATTTCGCGTTCTTTTATTGGATTTCCATCACTAGCGTTGTTCAATATCCTAGGTCTACAGTCTAATATCTAGTTCTCAGGATTCAGTTTCCCTTTCTTCTTTCTGAAGCATCAATAAATGCCAAAAAAGTAATGTGATTTATTTTACAAGAACAGAAAATTACAACAAAAACATTCTCACAGATAATTTAAAGGCTGCATTTTTTCATGGCGGAAATCAGTAAATCAATGGCGTAGTAGCAAGCCGACAGAAGACACTTGATTAAGAAATATCTTCCAATCAGGAAAATAGTACCACACGGACCTGAAATGAAGATGAAATCAAATCGAGGCACAAATAAAAGAAAGATTTCCCCCCTTTTTCTACCTCCAGAGCTGAACGGTTGCAATAATAATGCCACGAATCCTGTCTTTTCTGAACATCTTTGACTTACTCATCAGATCTCATCAAATCTCTTTCACGCCGCCTCATCAAATCTGTGTTTTATAAAATTGAAACCTTGCAAAATAGATTTTCTGCTTAGATGAAGTACAACAAATTTGTTTTCAGCTTCACAACTTTGCTCAATCTCAATTTATAAGGTTCTAAGATATGCAAATAGATTTCCAAGATTTTGAAGAAAAAAAAAACATGGATATGGCTTAAAACTCTACGCAATTAACAGGAATTGCGTTTTCAGAAATAAAGCCTGACAAAGAGAAACTGATAATTGGAAATTCAGGTAAAATGTTGTTTTGTCAAAAATTCAATAAGTATAGACTTGTCATGTAAGCAAATTTAAGCACCCTCTAGACGAAGAAGGAGTGGAGGTAGGTACTTCAAAATACCTTCACTTAACAACTTTGGTACTTATGTACTATCTGGAACACACGTACTATATTATATAGGGAAAATGCGGGTTTCTTTCGAAACGGGTTCTTTCAGTAGAGAATTGGATTGTAAAGCTTGGTTTGTTATTGGGTTTACAATATTTAAACTATTGTTTTTAGGGGTTTAGGGGGGAAAAGGTACCAAGGTTTGGTTAGGTATTTAATATATGCTATGCTTTACCCCCCCCCCCTAAAATGCAAATATATAGCCGAAATTTGTTTCTAAACTATTATATTTTTATCCTATTTTGTTTTACTTCATTAGCATCAACCAAACTTCACCTTTCACGTGTGTTCCAGATAGTACATAAGTACCCCTACTTTAGCCTGTAGACCCATCCCTGAAACTTTCATTTTCTTAACCTAACCCCTTTCCAAGATAGCCAAAAGTAGCTAAAGTAGAATTGGTACTGCTCTATTAGCTGTAAGCCACGCAAGATAGATGCTTAAAGAAACTAGTCAAACAGGTTCTCTCAACGGAGAATGGCATTTCAAACATTGGTTTCTAACTGCGTTGACAACATTTTAACTTTAGTTTTTGGGGGTTTAGGGGGGAAAAAGGTACCTAGGTTAGGTTTCGTATTTAATATATGCAATGCTTTACCCCCCATTCCCCTAATGTGCAAATATATAACCGAAATTTGTTTCTAAAGTATTATTTTTTTATCCTATTTTGTTTTATTTCATTAGCATTAACCAAACTTCAGTTCTTGCATAGTTTACAGTTAATAGAACAGTACCGTGAAGTTTTGGCAAACTTTTTTTGTTTATAAAAATATACTATCTTAAACATGTTGGGAAACATAAGACACAAGTTATCAATATTAATAAACTAAACTGAATATTTACCATCACAATCAGATATCATTCGTATAGTTACCATTATAGTTACCGTTTAGTTACCAATAGTTACCATTCCTGATTCAGTGTCAGATGGCAATTTTTTCTCACTAGACAGTTTTTATGAAAACACGCTTTTCAACTTTTGATTACTATACGCTGTGGTTTCTCTTTACTAGGTTGCAACTGCCGTTGCAACCATGATTACGACAAATTCGCATCGCAGAGCCTCTAGGGACCTTCAACTGGATCTCAATCTCAGTCTTCTTGCGAACCTCGGTTAGGAACCTCTATGGTCGAGTACTTTTTATTTCAACAATTAGTTCCAGTTAAACACAAAAAAAAGGCTGACAACTCTACCTGCTTGAGTGCTGTAAGTATCATAAGGTAAAGGATACAGCCATTTGAAAGGGTTCAATATACAATCATTGGACCAGTGGAATTTAATCCAGTTGATTTGTAACAGAGAAATACTTACAACACACTGTAATAGGCAGTATTTTTATAATTAGTTCAAGAGTGAAGCGTAACCGAGATCCTGTTGTGCGTGGGGGGATATATGTCATATCGGAAGGGAAAGGCTAAGGATAACGTTTTTTTTTGCAATGCTAAAATCAAGATATTCATAACATTCTAAATTTGTTACTAATTTGGGACTTTCTCCCCCTCCCGAGCTAAATCGTCTTCCCCCTCCCTGGGGAGGGGGCGCCTCAAAGACAGCAATTCAATGCCAAAACATCCTAACTTTCATTGAGCCTTTAGACAAATATAGGATGAGTTCTAGGGAAGGGAAGAGGGGAAATTGATATCTAACACTCTTGACTTCCGGGAATATTTCTAAGCTCCGCCTTAATTATTGGGAGGGGTGGGTAATAATACTCCCCTATTGACACAGTCTTTTTTATGGAAAAAAGGTGCATGTTTTATCTTGGGAGTCCAGTGAAGGGAAACTTTAAAGATCATCAGCATATTGGTCAATAAAGAGGGGGATAGGAGCCTAGAATTGAAGTACAAAACAGATTTACCCCAATCAACCTGAAACTTGCAGCCGTAAGTCCATGGGACGAGGGAAGTTATGTACAAAATTAACCAAAGGATTGGTCCCTTTGAAATTGGTCCCTTTTCTAAAAAAAGGGGGCCCAAAAGACGACCTTTTTTATAACGGCCTCTATGAATCTTGGGCTAAGATGAATGCAGAAGAAATAAAGAAAAATATTTCTTCCCTTAAAATACAGCCCAAAAAGGGCCAAGAAAGTGCCAAAAGACTTTTTACACCCACTACGAACGGAAAGGGTTATGATTCGATGGAAATTGAAAGTTCTAGTGTCGTTTTAAAAGCCAAAAGCTACTGGAGGGAAGAAAAAAACAAAAAAATACAAATAAAAACAATTCACTTTATAAACAAATTTCCAGCACTGACGCTTTGGTTTTTTCTTGTGTTAAGATGTCAGTGCTGGAAGTTTGTTTATAATGTGAGTTGTTCTTATTTATTTATTTATATTTCTTCTGTTTCTTCTTCGTGTGTTTAGTTGTAGTATTTTTTTACGTGTACTATTTTTTTAAACTATTTTTTTTTTGCTTTCTCGTTCTTTTCTTTTTTTCCCGTTGAGAAAGACTCTCGGAAGTGGGGCCGAAATATTCGTTATATTTTTTAATTAAAGTGTTGTTTTGTTTTATTTATTTTGTTTCACTGCTTTGATGAAATTAAAACCCGTTTTTTCTTGCTAGTAGTAATGACCCAACTACTCCAAATGAAAGTCAATATATGGGAGACAATTGGACATCCCCCAGAGCATCACCCTATACTCCGACAATGAATACATATTGACAGGCGAACGGGATTCCAAAGTGTTAGAAGCAATGTGACAGAAATTCTATTTTTAACATATTTTCCTTTAAATTCGAGTATATAAATATGTGTTACAACCGCTAGTATGCTATCACTTTAAGTTTTATTCTTGACTGAGCGATTCACATATCATGGACAATCAAAATTGTGATTCTTAGATGTAAGTTTCTTTTATATAATTAAATAGTTTCTATATGATTAATTAAGATATTTCTCCGTTCAAATAGTTTTGATCGAACTTTTATTTAAAAAGTCAAAGAGCCATATTTTTCACAAGAAAGTTTATCAAGGAGGCACACTTGTGCCTCTATAAAGAGGCGACCCACCACAATGTTAAGCGATTTCAGGTCCTAGAGGCCGCAGAGAGACGGCGGTGATCGCATTTTGTAGCCCAAGCTCAAACTAAGAAACATGCAAAATTTCATCCTCCTCCGACTTTATCTTCATGGGGTAAACAAGGCCGGAAGTTTCGACCCTCCCACTACAGCCCCCGTTTGACGTTGTCCGATCTAACTGAAATGTGGAGGCTAAGCTTTCCTAGGGCCTGGAAGCTTATCCTCGAAATTTCAGCTCAATCCGATCACTCCTTCCCTGTTTTCAAAAAACCAAATATAGCCACTTAAAATTCATCATTTTTTTTTTCTTAGCCACGCCTACAGGCCACAGTTGGCAACTGATCCAGGTGAATGAGAACTCATTCGAAGCAGAATTCGACCTGTTAGGGCCTTTTGATATTTTCAGACCGAAAAAATTATCCCCCGAATTTACATTTACGAAAAACCTCGTTTTCCTATAATAGCCCATGTTAATTTTTTCCACCACAACCCCCCTTTAACGTTGTTTGATCGGGCTGAAATTTAGAGGATAAGCTTTCCTGGGGCCTGGGAGCTTATCCTCGAAATTTCAGCTCAATCTGATCACTCCTTCCCTGTTTTCCAAAAACCAAATATCAAGTTTTGCTTGCGTCAAAAAGATTCCTCTTAATAAAAAACAATTACAATTATGTCTCTTTAGTGCAGGGGTTGAGACTCCTGGCTGTCAGGCGAAAAACTCGGGTTCGATTCACCGTTAGATAAAATTTTTTATATACTGAATTTAAATTTTAAAAAAGAAACTCAGTTTCTTTTTAAATTATTTAAAAAAAATTACGTTTTCTAAAGAGTTAAATAGGCTGAGTTACAAGGTCGACCCTCTAAACCCCCTGTAGAGAGAGAAAAGAATAGTACTCAATCATCTAACAGTCAGTCAAGCAATAATAAGTAATAAATTGAACAAAAACGTGCAGAAATTATTTGAAAAAAAAACTACGTTTTCTAAAGAGTTAAAGAGGCTGAGTCACAAGGTCGAACCTTCAAACGTACAGGGATTAGGAGGCACACTTGGGTGCCTCCTAATCCCCCAAACCCCCCACTTTCGCAGCCTATAAATAAAAAAAAGTTTTTTAAAGTGAAAGTAAGGAGCGACATTAAATCTTAAAACGATCAGAAATTATTCCGTATATGAAAGGGGCTGTGCCATCCTCAACGCCTCGCTCTTTACGCTAAAGTTTGACTTTCTCACAACTCTTTTTTTTAAACAATAAAAACTTTAGCGTAAAGAGCGAGGCGTTGAGGAGGGCACAGCCCCTTTCATATACGGAATAATTTCTGATCGTTTTAAGATTTAATGTCGCTCCTTACTTTCACTTTAAAAACCTTTTTTCTTTATTTACAGGCTGCGAAAGCGGGGTTTGGGGGCGGCAGCCCTCAACTTTGCCTCCTAATCCCTGTACGTTTTAAGGTTCGACCTTGTAACTCAGCCTCTTTAACTCTTTAGAAAACGTAGTTTTTTTTTCAAATAATAAAGAAATAAAGGACACAGAAACACGATAATTTAACGGTAAAAAAAAATCTAATGAAAATTAATTATATATCAACCATCTTCTTCTTTATAGACTAATATCCACTAGCGTCTTAATGGCATACTGACTTGTTTAAACTTAGACAATAGCTTTTAATAGCGGAAAGTGATTGGAAGGCGACTAAAACCCCTTTTACGCCCACCATTTGCCCAATCAAAATTTTGAGATAGCCGTTTTCCAATCAAAATTTTGAGATAGCCATTTTGTTCAGCGTAGTTGATTTCCAAACAGAAAGGACAACCCCCCTTAGCCCTCAGGGCAAGGGTTGTAAGTTATACTCTGGGAGCATATAAGGTTTTTATAGAAAGCTTTTCGTAGAAACTTCCAAAAGGGCTCATCTGATTTGAAATTGAAATGACTAGTGCCCTTTTTAATAGTCAAAAGTGATTGGAAGACAACTAACCCCTCTCACGCCCACCTTTTCCCAATACACATCTATTAAAAATTTTGAGATAGCCATTTTGTTCAAAGTAGTTGAAAGGTCCAGAAATTATATCTTTGAGGATGACACTCCCTCAACAGCCCTCAGGGTGAGGGCTGTAGTTATACCCTGGGGGCATATAAGGTTTTTATTAAAGCTTTGTCATAGAAACTTGAAATACGGCTCATTCTATTGGAAATTCAAAGGGCTGGTGCCCTTTTTAATAGTCGAAAGTGATTGGAGTGTAACTATTCCCCCTGTAACGCCGAACTTTTCCCGAAACACATCCAATCAAAATTTTTTAGATTGCCATTTTGCTCAACATTGTAAAAATTTTAGAAATTAGGTCTTTGAGGATGAAAACCCCCTCAGACCCCTCAGGGCAAGGGTTTTAATTTATATGCCCTTGGGGAATATAAGATTTTTATAGATAGGGATGTTGTAGAAACTTCAAAAAGCGCTCATTCGCTTGGAAATTAGAAGAGCTTGTGCCCTTTTTAATAGTCGAAAGTGATAGCAAGATAACTAATACCCCTCTCACACCCACTATTTCCCCAAATACATCCAATCAAAATTTTGAGATAGCCATTTTGTTCGACGTAGTTAAAAAGCCCGGAAATTATGTTTTTGAGGATGAAACTCCCCCAGAGCCCTCAGTGCAAGGGTTGTAAATTGTGCCCTGGGGGCATATAAGTTTTTTTTATAGAAGGCTTTGTCGCAGAAACTTCAAAAAGTGCTCATTCAATTGCAAATTGAAAGGGCTAGTGCCCTTTTTAATAGTCGAAAGTGATTGGAGGGCTAGTAACCCCCCTCTCACGCCCACCGTTTCCCCAAAAACATCCAATAAAAATCTTTAAATAGTCATTTCGTTCAACGTAGTTGAAAGGTCCGGAAATTATGTCTTTGAGGATGACTATCCCCCCACACCCCTCATGGCAAGGGTTGTAAGTTTTGCCTTGAGGGTATATAAGGTTTTTATAGAATGTTTTGTCGTAGAAACTTCAAAAAGGACTCATTCAGTTGGAAATTGAAAGGGTTAGCGCCTTTTTTAATAGTCGAAAGTGATAAGAGGGCAGCTAACCCCCCTCTCACGCCCAACTTTTCCCAAAACACATCAAATACAAAATTTTGAGATAGCCATTTTGTTCTACGTAGATGAAAGTTCTGTAAATTACGTCTTTTTGGATGACAACCCCTTCACAACCACTAGGGCAAGGTTTTTAAATTATGCCCTGGAAACACATAAGGTTTCTATAGAAAATGTTGTCGTAGCAACTTCAAAAAGGGCTCAGTCAATTGGAAATTGAAAGGGCTACTGCCCTTTTCAATAGTCAAAAGTGATTGGAGGGCATCTAACCCCTCCCCTCGCGCCCACAATTTCCCCAAACACATCCAATCAAAATTTGAGATAGCAGTTTTGTTCAACGTAGTTGAAAGTTCTGGAAACTAAGTCTTTGAGGATGACACCCCCCCAGCCCTCAGGGCAAGGGTTCTAAGTTGTGCCCGGGGGGGCATATAAGGTTTTTATAGAAAGCGTTGTCGTAGAAATTTCACAAGGGCTCATTCAATTGGAAATTGAAAGGGCTAGTCCTTTTTTAGTAGTTGAAAGTGATTGGAGAGTAACTAACGCCCTCTGACGCCCACCATTTCCCCAAACACATTCGATCAAATTTTTGAGATAGCCATTTGTTCAACGTAGTTGAAATTTCTTGAAATTGAAAGGGCTAGTGCCCTTTTTAATAGTCGACAGTGATTGGAAGGCTTGAAATTTTTATAGTAAAGAGCGATGTGGGTACAATGTGTTATTATTTTTAGCAGCTTCGAATACAAATGAATGAGCATTTTCAGTTTAATATACATAAACTGATATTTAGTAATCAAAATGTTAATATTATTTGATTTATTAAAGTTTCAAAAGTAAGAACATTTATATTTTTTCAGTAAAGTTTAGATTATGTTTTGGCCTTGGGAAGGCATAGTGGCTTTGAGCCCCACTCATGTTAATTTCTGCTTGTTTTGAGTTTGACTCGGTTATTTATTGTAATTTCTGTTCGTTTTGGTTTCATTTATTTATCGATGCTGGTTTTTGGCAGTTTCAAGCTTGGTAGATTATTTTATTTTTGCTCATTTTTGTTTTAATGGAGTTTTTTACTTTTGAATATGTTCAATATGTTGGAATATGTTCATAACTATAGAAATATGCTCATAATGTGAGCGAACGGTAAATAATTGTAGCATTTCCTGAGACCATTGTTCAAAGGATTCAGCTAAATCATCAATAATCAGCCAAGAGTTTGGCTCAATAATAATGAAAACATCAAGTCTCCGTATGAGTTGTACCGGCATAGTATCTGATGTAGCAGCAATAGCTTTTATTTGGTAATTAATTAAAAAAACTTTTTCCACAAAATAAGTTTTTCAAAGAAAAGTAAAGAACTCCATTAAAACAAAAATGAGCAAAAATAAAATAATCTACCAAGCTTGAAACTGCCAAAAACCAGCGACGATAAATAAATGAAACCCAAAACGAACAGAGATTACAATAAATAACCGAGTCAAACTCAAAACAAGCAGAAATTAACATGACTGGGGCTCAAAACCACTATGCCTTCCCAAGGCCAAAACATAATCTAAACTTTACTGAAAAAATATAAATGTTTTTACTTTTGAAACTTTAATCAATCAAATAATATTAACATTTTGGTTACTAAATATCAGTATAGGTATATTAAACTGACAATGCTCATTCATTTGTATTCGAAGCTGCTAAAAATAATAACACATTGTACCCACATCGCTCTTTACTATAAAAATATCAAGCCTTCCAATCACTTTCGACTATTAAAAAGGGCAGTAGCCCTTTCAATTTCAAGAAATTTCAACTATGTTGAACAAAATGGCTATCTCAAAAATTTGATCCGATGTGTTTGGGGAAATGGTGGGCGTCACAGGGCGTTAGTTGCTCTCCAATCACTTTCAACTATTAAAAAACTAAATAAAAATCAGTAGGCTTATAGTCATAATACCCAGTGTCTTCACAACGATGACGTAGAAACCAAATTGTTACTCCAACAGTTGAATCGTAGACCTGATTCTTCCTCCCAAAATTATTTAAAGCCACGGTGATACCCATCTCTTAGAAATAAACTAAAATCTCGTTTAGGGTTCTTTCCAATTATACCAGGATAGGTATTCTCCCACTGATCCCATTTATCATAATGACAATTGAAGCATAGATGTCCTCTAGGGTGAGAGTCACAAATCTCTTCAAGACAAGAATTACAGTCTTTAACTTGTACTGCATATACTCTGTGTAATTTACATAGATTCCCTAATTCATACATTTCATCAAAATCATCAGTAATTGTACAATTCTAACATTAAGACCAGCTGCCAAATGTATACATACATATTGGAAATGTAAAGAACATTTTTCCAGTGTTATAACATAATTCTCCCTTTCTCAGATTCATTCATTTTTCAATCCTAACACTCTCACAGCTGACTTTAGTCTAACCAGGATTCTTTCTACTTTAAGAATATTCGCTAACCTACTTAAAAATCTAATAAGAAAAAAACGAACATTTTCGATTTCGAAACATTTTTATTATATGTATAATTACAACAATAATATATAGATTACACATATAATTACTGATACAATTTGTTCGCCTCAATATATTTCACTATTGAATTTAAAGCAGCTTGAAGTCTATGTATATGCACTATATCAAATTTCGCTGCAAATCATAATTGTTCCTCCAATAAAATTCTACTCAATAATATCACATATCTTGCATACACGTCATCCCATTCGTCGGTTAGTCGATATCATTTGGTAATTTCCACTGCTATAGTTGATATTCTTGTTTTAGTATCATTGCTGCTGCTACCAACTCACTATCAAATTCTAATAGTACCGCTCATAATTGAAAATATATATCTTGTCAAATAAATAAGAATGATCAGACTGTTCTTTATGAATTCTATTCTCTTACTAATATGAACTATATTGAAAATCCTTCCTTATGTTAGTTCTGGTTGCTATGAGCCGTTGTTAGAGCTTCTTGGTTATTTTTTGTCCACCTTATTTGGAGTCCCGTTCGCCTGTAAATATATATTCATGGCCGGAATATAGAGTGATGCTCTGGAGGATGTCTAATTGTCTCCCATATATGGACTTCCATTCGGAGTAGTCGGGTCATTACTACTCTTGCTTAATTTTTTGTCAATGGGGGGGGGGGTCCGTGGGAGGATTCCCCACAGGGGGAATTTTTTCTGGTGGAATACACGTAGAACCGTTCTTCATATATATACAGTTTAAATATTTCGTAATTAACCTTATTTCAAAAACTCAAACAGATGAGGTGTAAATAATATAAAGGTCTTTGTCTATAATGTGAGTTGTTTTTATTTGTTTTTTTTTCTTTCTCTTGTTCGTGTGTTTAGTTGTCGTATTTTTTTGTTATGTGTGTTATTTTATAAAAACAATTCTTTTTCGTTCTTTTCGTTTCTTTTTCTGTTAAGAAAGGCTCCCGGACGTGGGGTCGAAATATTCGGATTATATTTTAATTAAAATTTTGTTTTGTTTTTATTTATTTTTGTTTCACTGCTTTGATGAAATTAAAACCCATTTTTTCTTGCTTAATTTTTAGTCTATGGGGGGAGGGGTTTTCCGTGGGAGGATTGCCCGCAGGGGGGATTTTTTTCTGGTGGAATACACATAGAACCGTGTATAAAGGGCTATAGAATTTAAGCCCACTAAAAGTATGGCGAAGAAGCCCTTGGTCATAATCAGACTATTTCTTCTTCACCCTTCTAAACATTAAGTTTAACCGTACCTCAACGCTTTTAAGCCTATGGATCCTCTAAGAAAAAAACAAAAAACGATAATCTAAGGGAACCCATGCACATTATATACCACATTTCTCAACATGTTTCATGTGGTTTTGTCGCATTTAATAGCAACAATTTCTCGTCGCAGAGCCTCTAGAGACCTTCAGCTGAATATCAGTCTTCTGACGTATCTCGGTTACACAGCATAAATATTATAATATTTAAACTGTTCTCGGTTAGGAGCCTCTATGGTCGAATACTTGGTATTTCAGCAATTAGTTCCACTCAAACCCAAAAAGGGCTGACAACCCTACCTGCTTGAGAGCGGTAAGTATCTTGAGGTAAAGGCTATAGCCTTTTTTTGGCCCTTTGAAGTGCTACAATAATACAATCATTATACTAGCACCATGTAATCCAGTTTATTTGTAACAGAGAAATACGCAAATACCACTGTGATAGACAGTGTTTTTATAATTGGTTCAAGACTGAAGCGTAACCAAGATCCTGTTGGGCGTGGGGGGATATATGTCATCTCGGAGGGAAAGGGCTAAGGATAACGTTTTATTTTTCCAATTCTAAAATCAAGACCTTAATCACATTTTAAGATTGATTCTAATTTGAGACCCTCTCCCCCTCCCCAGCTAAATCAGTAGCAAAGCCAGAGAAAGGGTCGTGGGATACATGAAATGTAAAAGAAAATTCTGGTACGTAACATCCATAGTGAAAAAATCCTTTTTTAATGTTACATTACCACCCCCCCCCCCTCCCCGAGAATGATTCGAACTACTCGTGAAAGGATTTTCTGGCTAATTCACTTGGTCATGCCTGTGGTCAGTAGTCAACAACTATTGCTCAGATCCGAAATTAATAAAACACGGACTCAAATAAGTTGTATCATTTCAGGTTATGGGGACGTCTATCCCACAACACTAAACGGAAGAGTTTTCTGCATAATTTTCTCGATAACTGGTGTGCCGTTCCTATTCCTTGTTATCGGTGAATGGGGTAGCCTTACTTCAAGAGTTGTCAGATTGCTTTCAAATAGACTGAAGCTAAGAACAACATTTACGAAAAGGAAAAAGACAAGAAAAATTATTTGGATAGTTATTTCTGCTTCTTTTGTTCTTACTTATATGTTGATTGGCAGCATTTTGATGCTATTGTGGGAAGACTGGAACTTTTTTGATGCCTTTTACTTTTGTTTTATTACGGTTACAACAATTGGACTTGGTGATATTGTACCAGGTAAGCAATCATGAGTTTACTTCTAAGAAGTTTTCGCTTACGCACATATGCAAAATCTTTTTTGGAGCCACCAAATAAATCATAAGGCTTTTTAAGACATTGTCCCCTAAATAATATTTTTTTTTAAATCTTTTATCTATCTTTTTCCATATGCCCACCCCCAAAGGTCTCAGGGGACGAGCCCCACGCCAATTTCTCCATTGCGTATTCTTCCATTTCCTGCACTTACCTACCGGGGGCATTATTTCAGCTCTGTGAATCACAATAAAAAGCAGAATATCAGAACATTGACTAAATTCGGATATATTTAAGGGCCCACTGAGCTAACATTTCAAATAATCCTTAGCTAAAAGGCCTGTTTCCAACGATTTTTATTTTTCAGTGTGATATTTAGAAAGTTAGAGTTCACCATTAGAAGAATTTATTTCAGGAAGTGAGGGATATATAAAAAAAAACAGGCAATTCATATCACAAATATAAGGAAAATGGGTAAACCTACAGAATGCAACAATACGAGAGGTTTGATAACATCACTGAGTACTGACAAATAAAAAAACGTGTTGAATAGATTAAAAAAAAGTTCAGTCTTAATTCCTTAATAAGTTTAAGGTTATCACCTCAGACCATTAGGCGTAACAGTAAATATTTTACGGAAGCCTGGGGGCGGGGGACTAAAATATATACTGCAATGTGGGACAGTTCCATTTCTCGCAAAAACATTCTTTTCTTGTGACCAGAAATTTCTTCAAAATCCAGATAAGAACTTCCTTAAAACGACATACTTATTAAAATGAGCGTCGGTGATGGGTGGGTTTGAGGGTTTGAAGACCCCTCTGTCTTGGGTCACATCCCAAGATGATGTATGATGACTTCCCTGCTATAAACACACATTTTCCATGTTAAACAAAAGTATTTTTGATGAAAAAATAGAAAAGTTTAGCTTTCTTTGAAATCCCTCTTGGATACTTTTTTGACCAATATGGAGAAAATATTTACCATCACAATCTGATTACTTTAGGAAGAAGCCTATGTTCCTGAATTTATAATAACCAAGGCAACACATTCTTTCACACACATAGTCCAGGATGAGCCTTTTTTATATTAGAGCTAATGATATAAACAATTTACACTGCAAACCTTGGAAGACATAGGAAAATAGCAACTACATTTAATTTCTTTTTAAGGGCTTAAGAAACTTTGAGGATTCAGCGTTATAACAAAATTGGGAATATTAAAAGGAGAAATAAAATGTAAAAGGAGACCCTGACAGTTGGTACCTCGATAAATCAAAGTCTGGTTGCACTGACTATGCAAATTTCCAAAATCCAAATTATGTTAGAACACTCACAACTCTTGGATTAGAAATGTTGCATAAGTATAAAAGTGATATAGTATATCTTATATATTCCCAAGAGCTCCGTTTAAGCTACGTAAACATTATAATTTATACAATTTATTCTATACAAATTGTTCTTGTGCTATTTCTTTTATTTTTTTGTGAAACTACTTATTTGAAAATTCAGTCTTTTTCTAACTCACAAATTTAATTTATAGTCAAACTTATTTTTTCAGGCAATGAAAAATGCTTAATAGTCAACCATCTGTAATAGTCTGTTTGCTTTTTGACCATAAAATATACAATAAAAATTTTTTTTTACAACATACAGGCACATTTACTATGGCTTTCTTTTCAGTAAATGTGAAAAAAAAATGTTAAGTAGAAACTGCACAACTAAGAATCTAATGACATTCAATATTCATCAAATATATCTAAAATGTTTATATTATATTTTCTATTTATGTATTTATAAATTTGCATTTATATTTTTAGACTATTTTATATTGTATTAATATATTTATAAAAATAAATATATTTAAATGATACCATAAACAGAAACAGGAAATTCTAAAATCAAAATAAACAACGTTTACAATCCAAAGTTTGATTTGAAAACTTTTATAACATGAAGTTATAGTCAGATTTAAATTGATGGCAACCTCGATAGGTCAAATTTTACCAATTTGCACTCTTTTTACTCGGAAATTAAAAGACTTATTTGTATATTCTATTGAAATTATATTCTATAGAAAAGAATATAATTTATACAACTTATTCTATACAAATTGTTCTTGTGCTATTTCTTTTATTTTTTTGCGAAACTACTTATTTGAAAATTCAGTCTTTTTCTAACTCACAAATTTAATTTATAGTCAAACTTATTTTTTCAGGCAATGAAAAATGCTTAATAGTCAACCATCTGTAATAGTCTGTTTGCTTTTTGACCATAAAATATACAATAACAATTTTTTTTACAACATACAGGCACATTTACTATGGCTTTCTTTTCAGTAAATGTGAAAAAAAAATGTTAAGTAGAAACTGCACAACTAAGAATCTAATGACATTCAATATTCATCAAATATATCTAAAATGTTTATATTATATTTTCTATTTATGTATTTATAAATTTGCATTTATATTTTTAGACTATTTTATATTGTATTAATATATTTATAAAAATAAATATATTTAACTGATACCATAAACAGAAACAGGAAATTCTAAAATCAAAATAAACAACGTTTACAATCCAAAGTTTGATTTGAAAACTTTTATAACATGAAGTTATAGTCAGATTTAAATTGATGGCAACCTCGATAGGTCAAATTTTACCAATTTGCACTCTTTTTACTCGGAAATTAAAAGACTTATTTGTATATTCTATTGAAATTATATTCTATAGAAAAGAATATAATTTATACAACTTATTCTATACAAATTGTTCTTGTGCTATTTCTTTTATTTTCTTGTGAAACTACTTATTTGAAAATTCAGTCTTTTTCTAACTCACAAATTTGATTTATAGTCAATTTTATTTTTTCAGGCAATGAAAAATACTTAATATTTTGCGCAATTTATGTCCTTATTGGAATGGCACTCTTCTCTGCGATTTTCAACAAAATTCAAAACGATTTTTCAGAAGGATGGAATGCCGTTCACAAATTGACAACAAAATTACAGGTATATTTTATTTTTAATTGAAATTTTTCTAATTTACAAATTATCTACGTTTTTAAGTACATTTGTTTTGTTAATTTTCTAAAACAATCTAATTTTAGTAAAATTATTTTGCTCTTTATTTAATTGCTGAACTGTTAATTGAATCATTTTATTTCTGTCTAATCGTAAAGATTACTGGTAAGTAATCTTTAATTTGAGTTTTTCTATTATATATTTTTTTTTAGTCTTAGTAATCATTTAACTTAGTTTAGAAGAATCAATTTTACTTTAGTAAAATTTTTTTAAGTGAATATTCTTTTAAATGTAACTGTGAATTTTTGTAATTCATTTAACTAAACTCCCGCAGTATAACACCAGCGAAATACAACATTTCCTTGTTTTGTGAGATTAGGAATCTGTGTTGCAAGAAGTTTTACTTGATTCGGGGGGGGGGGGGTCTGAATGAGAAACATAATTTTAGCCACTCCATACTTAGAACTGGCTATATTAAGGTAATGTCTATTTCTTGTAAAAATAGCCCCAAACCTCTTCTCGTTTTACCATGGCGATCTTCTTAGAAAGATGAAAATTTGAGGCTTAATCTCTTGAGTTTCTTGAGGTCGAGAACGGGTCCATAAATTTATTTGCGTAAGCAAAGTTAAAGACAGAATATGGACCATTACAATTGGTTAACCCCAAAAAATTGCTAAAAAAATTGAAAACTTCCAAAAGTCAATATGCTAGTAAAAATTCAGAACAACAATTTCTTATAAACTTAGATTATTCATGTGTAATATTAATGAAACCTTCAGGAGTGAATGAGCTGCTCAAATCTAGGGGCAGAAATGCATTCTATGGTTTTGCCTCTCCATTTCCTGACGAAAATCTATACCGAGAGTCAGCGATACACATTCTTCAGTACCCCTAACTCAACTTTTGAATGAAACTTGTCGGGCATTCATGTGTAAAAGGCGCTAAAAAGGAAAGAGTCTATATCAACAAGATCCTAAACTGTTTGACTAAACATCTGAATAAGGTTTTCATCAGAACCTTACAAGGGAAATACTGTGGTAGAGTAGTGGGGTGGTTTCTGCTTGGCTTTGTAATAAGGGACCTTTGGTTGGGTCTCAGCTGCTGCAAGATTGGGGGACAGGCTTACTACCTGCTCCTGTAATAGAGACTATGCAATTGAAACATCGACAATGGTCGACGCCCTATGCATTTGTCAATGAATCTGGAGGATGTTTAAAACTTTAAAACTTTTTCTCTCTAAAACTTTATCCTGAATTTAACGAGGGACACCTGGTATGGGGCAGTTGAAAAAGCGATATGATGCGCTTAAAAAAAATTGTATTTTTTAATCTTCGAGACCATGCACAATTCCTGTGTGTAAACTGTTGTTGCAAAATTCCTGTGTGTAAACTGTTGTTTGTCAATAACGACCAATAACCCTAATTTTTTTTTTCCAATCTCCTTTAAAGTTTATATTGTGTGATATACAGCATTTTGAATTACTGGCCGATCTATAGTATACATCAGGTTGTGAGTTTGATTTCACCTGCTGGCTGATTGGTGAAAATGAAAAATGCTAACTGTAAGATGGGTTGTAGAGTTATTGTAAACTATATTAATGAAACTCTCAGTACTGGTGGTATAGTCCAGATTACGACCTGCAAATTTAAGCTGAAGCTCCTCCCGATCCTGATTTCCAGAATTCTAGGTAGCAAATTTGAATGCTTTCAGATAGAAGTTAGTTAGTACGAAGTGTGGCAGAAAAGCAATGAGACTGATTTTATACTTAACAAAGTTATAGTTTCTTTCGAGCATCAATTTTATCCCCTTGGGCAGCTACACACCGATGGAGACTTCGTTCCAACTCTTCGTAGCATCGTTTGAAGTCTTCTACAATAATGGTCTTCAGCATGTCCGTTCCAGTCTTTTGGAAGATTTCTAAACTCCCAAAATGACGACCTTTGAGGAAATTTTTCAGCTGAGATAAAAAGGAAGAAGTTACAGGAACTGAAGTTTGGGGACTAAGGGAGATGGGAGCCATGGGATAGCATTATGAGGTAAAAAATTATGTTATTGATATGGCAGTGTGGCATGAGGCATTGTCATGATGGTGCTCGCACGAATTACCCTTCTACTGCGCATTTCAAAGACTGCTTTATAAAAAACAGGTGAATCTGCTCAAACTTAATTGTTCACTCAACATTCATATTGTTGAACAAGAATCTCACAAGAATTTTCACATGTTTGGTGATTTTAACGGCTTTTGAAGTTGAAGGCCTTCCTGAACGTTGTTCATCTTCAACATTTTCTCTGTCATCCAAAACCCCTGTACCGGTGAAAAAACTTAAGGCCAAGATAAAGATGGTTAAACGACAGTCTGATCTCACAAGACGGTCTGATCCCACAGGCCTGTTTTCTAACGTCGTGCTTGCCAATTCTTCAATTTTCACACAAAATTAAATGGCACAACGTTGCCTTTAAATTCTGATCTTCCCTTTTGCCTGAAGCACAACAAAAACACAACATCCCTAATCACAATCTCAATATTCAATCAGTTAACAGACGACATAGAAACTCGAATCGAGGATTTTGATGCACAATATATGTGCTCTCACAATGACAAAAGTGCAGGGTTGCCATATGATTTGCAGTATCACTAGCCTCATTACTTTTCTGCCAGTCTTTACTTGATTTTTTTTTCGGCTTAAGGTCTTCTTCTGTCAGACCATTGGCCTTTGAAATGGAGCTCCAAATATTTGAACTAGACTCTACGCGAAGTCTGAGAAGTCTTAATCAGCAATTTTTTTCTTAAAACCGTTTAAGCCCTATAAACTTGAAAGGATAGGTTGTAAAACATTGAAAAAATCTTCCCAGATCTCAATTTGAGCTCTAGACCCTTTCCGGAAAGCTTCACTCGCCTAGCACAGCTTGACATACTTCAGACAACAAAATAATTCCTGAAAGTTTCGACTAATGTAGCACAAAACTTTTCCAAAATTACAAATCACATCTTCAGAATTCTTTTTTTTTCGGAATCACCTTTGTCGAAAAAAAAATATGTATAAAATCAATACAATTCTAATTCGTTTGAAATTTATTATTAAATGTTATACAATTCACCAGCCAACCCCTCCCCCCCCCCAGGAGTTGGATATACACCCTTACAGGTTTATTTGGCACTTAGCCTTTGAAAAGCAAAGCATTATTTACTTTACGGCTCTTACTTCTAGTGCATCTAATTTGAGTGACAAAAGAAAAAATATTTATCGTTCCAGTCGTTATAAAATGGAAATTTCTAGTTGCTGGAACTGCTTTAATAATCTTCCGAGTTGCTTCTGGACTACTAAGACATTCTCACTTCCGGCATAACTCCTGCAAAAAGCCGTTTCCAGAGACTTCTAAAATGTTACTTTCAATCCATTTGGCTTTTCAAGTGAAGTTAGTTCCAGCAAATTTTTGCTTGGAATAACTTACTTTTCTTTGAAGGTCAATGTGAAGAAAAAGGCAGGAGCAAACTGAATTCAAAGATTCTTGTTTCTTTAGAATATTATTAATATCCTCAAAACTTGGCTCGTGTCCAATTTATCTTGTAAGTCCTCCAAAGGTTAAATTTGATAGATTTGTTAAATTTATAATTGAGCTGAAAATTGGGAGGGTTTTGAGTTGTGAGCCATTCATTTCTTGACTTCTCATAAGACCAACAAGTAAAAGAACCTTTCGTCAACAAAGACAAATATATTTAATGAGCCACACCCCCTCTCTTCCCTACCACATACAGAAAAGCATAATAAATTACTCGGGCCGACCAAACCTAAATTTTATTTTGTACTTTTTCACTATAAATTACAATTTATACTGCTGTATCGATTAATAAAGCATTAGAAACCTTCAAAAATCTGCTTGTCAATCTATTATTGTTCAAATTAGTATATAGGGCCCATTTTCAAACTATATTGCTGCTCAACAATATAACTGTTAAAAGTTGTTTCTCGTTCTTCTTTAACAAGCGTCAAAAAAGAAAAAATTACATTTCTTATAAGGCAAATTTATATTTATTTTACGAGGACGCACCGAACAATATATAGAGATAAGTGATTACAATCAGTCTAGGAACTACGGCTTCAGAAATTGAATGTAATCCCTAAAGAGGGGTGATTTCATTTTATGAGGATGATCAAAGCCTTATCCAGTCGGGGCTAGGGTTCTTTAACCCCCCCCCCCTCAATATTTATGTCCAAATCGTTAAAATGTAAAAAATGCATTTGCAAAATTTATTATGTGTTTTTCGATCCTTTATATAAATACCAAGCCTTTTCTTTAAACAAGACAAATCATAGCTCAATACCTTTTACCTAATCAGAACGATAATGAGGCAAAAGAACCTGGCATTGTAATTGCGATGCCATGAAAGCATGTGGTGTATTGCCACAGTATAAACATAGTAAACCAAATAGTGGACTCCTTCAACTATTTCTATCCTCAAGTCCTCATGATTATGACCTTGTCCTCAGTACGCTAAAAAAAAATTTTAAACAGGTTGAATATTTACACTTGGTTTGTCGCGTGTTGTAGCGACCGAAAAGTTTTTCTCTTTTTTTTGACGAGTGAAATCAGACTTACATTAATGACAAGTCAGTCTTACAAGAAACACATGAATCCAATCGCCAGAAATATTTTATTTGTCTAGGTATTAAACAAAAAGCACCATTGAATTCCAATAACTAGGAATAAAATGGACGAGAGATAGTTTTAGGTGTAAATTGTTTTAGGTGCTCGTTTTGAGTGACTGCTGATCAAGCTGTACGAAAGGTATAGTTCAATCCTCTAAATAGCACTAAAATAAACGAGAGATAGTTTTCTGTACATATGGATTTAGGTGTTCGTTTGAGCGACTACTGATCAAGCTGCAACGAAAGGCGTCGTTTAATTCCACTAACTAGGACTAAAATGAACGAGAGATAGTTTTAGGCGTAAATGGATTTAGGTGTTCGTTTGACAGACTGCTGACCAAGCTGGACGAAAAGTGTCGTTCAATCCCCCTAACTAGGACTAAAACGAACGAGTAATAGTTTTAGGTGTAAATGGTTTTAGGTGCTCGTTTTGAGTGACTGCTGATCAAGCTGTACGAAAGGTACCGTTCAATCCCCTAACTAGGAATAAATAAACGTGAGATAGTTTTCTGTACAAATGGATTTAGGTGTTCGTTTGAGTGACAACTGATCAAGCTGTAACGAAAAGTGTCGTTCAATTCCACTAGCTAGGAATAAAATGAACAAGTGATAGTTTTAGGTATAAATGGTTTTAAATGCTCGTTTGTGCAACTGCTGATCAATCTACTCAAAAAGCACCATTAAATCACAATAACTACGAATAAAATGGACGAGAGATATATTTAGCTGTAAATAGTTTTAGGTGCTCGTTTGAGTGACTGCTGATCAAGGTGAACGAAAAGCGTCGTTGCATCCCCCTAACTAGGGCTAAAATGAATAAGAGATAATTTTAGGTATATGTGATTTTAAATGCTCGTTTGAGCAACTGCTGATCAATCTACTCAAAAAGCACCATTCAATCCCAATAACTAGGAATAAAATGAATGAGAGATAGTTATAGGTGTAAATGGTTTTAGGTGCTCGTTTGAGCAACTGCTGATCAATCTACTCAAAAAGCATCATTCAATTCCAATAGCTACGAATAAAATGGACGAGAGATAGTTTTAGGTGTAAATGGTTTTAGGCACTCGTTTAAGTGACTGCTCATCAAGGTGAATGAAAAGCGTCGTTCAATCCCCCTAACAAGAACTAAAATGAACGAGAGATATTTATAGGTGTAAATGGTTTTAGGTGCTCGTTTGAGCGACTGCTGATCAAGCTGTACAAAAAGCGTCGTTGAATCCCCCTAACTAGGACTAAAATCAATGAGAGATAGTTTTAGTTGTAAATGGTTTTAGGTGCTCGTTTGAGTGACTGCTGATCAAGCTACACTAAAAGCGCCATTCAATCCCACCAACTAGGAATAAAATGAACGAGAGATAGTTTTAGGTGTAAATGGTTTTAGGTGCTCGTTTGAGTGACTGCTGATCAAGGTGAGTGAAAAGCGTCGTTCAATCCCCCTAACAAAGACTAAAATGAACGAGAGATAGTTATAAGTGTAAATGGTTTTAGGTGCTCGTTTGAGCAACTGCTGATCAATCTACTCAAAAATCACCATTCAATCCCAATAACTAGGAATAAAATGGAAGAGAGATAGTTGTAGGTGTAAATGGTTTTAGGTGCTCCTTTGAGTGACTGCTGATCAAGGTGAATGAAAAGCGTCGTTCAATCCCCCTAACAAGGACTAAAATGAACGACAGATAGTTATAGGTGTAAATGGTTTTAGGTGCTCGTTTGAGTGTCTGCTGATCAAGCTGTACGAAAAGCGTCGTTGAATCCCCCTAACTAGGACTAAAATGAATGAGAGATAGTCTTAGGTGTAAATAGTTTTAGGTCCTCGTTTGAGTGTCTGCTGATCAAGCTACACAAAAAGTGCCATTAAATCCCACTAACGCGAAATAAAATGAACGAGAGATAGTTTTAGGTGTAAATGGTTTTAGGTGCTCGTTTGAGCGACTGCTGATCAAGCAACACAATAAGCACCATTCAATCCCACTAACTAGGACTAAAATGAATGAGAGATATTTTTAGGTGTAAATAGTTTTAGGGCTTGTTTGAGTGACTGCTGGTCAAGTTGTACGAAAAGCGTCGTTGAATCCCCCTAACTAGGACTAAAATGAATGAGAGATACTTTTAGGTGTAAATGGTTTTAGGTGCTCGTTAAAGTGACTGCTGATCAAGGTGAATGAAAAACGTCGTTCAATCCCCCTAACAAGGACTAAAATGAACGCGAGATAGTTTTGGGTGTAAATGGTTTTAGGTGCTCGTTTGAGTGACTGCTGATCAAGAAACACACTAAGCGCCATTCAATCCAACTAATTAGAAATAAAACGAACAAGAAATAGTTTTAGGTGTAAATGGTTTTAGGTGCTCGTTTGAGTGACTGCTGATCAAGCTACACAATAAGCGCCTTTCAATCAAACTAACTAGGAATAAAATGAACGAAAGATAGTTGTAGGTGTAAATGGTTTTAGGGCTCGTTTGAGTGACTGCTGGTCAAGCTACACAAAAAGCGCCATTCAATCCCATCAACTAGGAATAAAATGAACGAGAGATAGTTTTAGGTGTAGATGGTTTTAGGTGCTCGTTTGAGCGACTGCTGATCAAGCTACACAATAAGCGCCATTCAATCCCAAGAACTAGGAATAAAATGGAAGAGAGATAGTTGTAGGTGTAAATGGTTTTAGGTGCTCCTTTGAGTGACTGCTGATCAAGGTGAATGAAAAGCGTCGTTCAATCCCCCTCACTAGGACTAAAATGAACGACAGATAGTTATAGGTGTAAATGGTTTTAGGTGCTCGTTTGAGTGTCTGCTGATCAAGCTGTACGAAAAGCGTCGTTGAATCCCCCTAGTTTTAGGTGTAAAAGGTTTTAGGTGCTCGTTTGAGCGACTGCTGATCAAGCTACACAAAAAGCGCCATTCAATTAAACTGACTAAGAATAAAATGAACGAGAGATAGTTTTAGGTGTAAATGGTTTCAGGTGCTCGTTTGATCAACTGCTGATCAATCTACTCAAAAAGCACTATTCAATCCCAATAACTAGGAATAAAATAGACGATGGATAGTTTTAGGTGTAAATGGTTTTAAGTGCTCGTTTGAGTGACTGCTGATCGAGCTACACAAAAAGTACAATTCAACCCAACTATTTAGGAATATAATGAACGAGAGATAGTTTTAGGTGTAAATGGTTTTAGGTGCTCGTTTGAGTGACTGCTGATCAAGGTGAATGAAAAGCGTCGTTCAATCCCCCTAACAAGGACTAAAATGAACGAGAGATAGTTATAGGTGTAAGTGGTTTTAGGTGCTCGTTTGAGCGACTGCTGATAAAGCTGTACGAAAAGCTTCGTTGAATCCCCCTAACTAGGACTAAAATGAATAAGAGATAGTTTTAGGTATAAATGGTTTTAAATGCTCGTTTGAGCGACTGCTGATCAAGCAACACAATAAGCGCCATTCAATCCCACTTACTAGAAATAATATGAACGAGAAATAGTTTTAGGTGTAAATGGTTTTAGGTGCTCGTTTGAGTGACTGCTGATCAAGCTACACGAAAAGTGCCATTCAATCCCACTAACTAGGAATAAAAAGAACGAGAGATAGTTTTAGGTGTAAATGGTTTTAGGTGCTCGTTTGAGCGACTGCTGATCAAGCTACACAATAAGCGCCTTTCAATCAAACTAACTAGGAATAAAATGAACGAGAGATATTTGTAGGTGTAAATGGTTTTAGGTGCTCGTTTGAGCAACTGCTGATCAATCTACTCAAAAAGCACCATTTAATTCCAATAACTAGGAATAAAATGTACGAGAGATAGTTTTAGGTGTAAATGGTTTTAGGTGCACGTTTGAGTAACTGCTGATCAAGCTACACAAAAAGCACAATTCTACCCAACTATCTAGGAATATAATGAACGAGAGATAGTTATAGGTGTAAATGATTTTAGGTGCTCGTTTGAGCAACTGCTGATTAATCTACTCAAAAAGCACCATTCAATCCCAATAACTAGGAATAAAATGGACGAGAGATAGTTTTAGGTGTAAATGGTTTTAGGTGCTCGTTTGAGCGACTGCTGATATAGCTGTACGAAAAGCGTTGTTGAATCCCCCTAACTAGGACTAAAATGAACGAGATATAGTTTTAGGTGTAAATGGTTTTAGGTGCTCGTTTGAGCGACTGCTGATCAAAAAACACAATAAGCGCCATTCAATCCCACTAACTAGAAATAAAATGAACGAGAAATAGTTTTAGGTGTAAATGGTTTTAGGTGCTCGTTTGAGTGACTGCTGATCAAGTTACGCAAAAAGCGCCTTTCAATCCCACTAACTAGGAATAAAATGAACGAGAGATAGTTTTAGGTGTAAATGGTTTTAGGTGCTCGTTTGAGCACTGCTGATCAATCTACTCAAAAAGCACCATTCTATCCCAATAACTAGGAATAAAATGGACGAGAGATAGTTTTAGGTGTAAATTGTTTTAGGTGCTCGTTTGAGTGAGTGCTGATCAAGGTGAATGAAAAGCGTCGTTCAATCTCCCTAACAAGGACTAAAATGAATGAGAGATAGTTTTAGGTGTAAATAGTTTTAGGTGCTCGTTTGAGTGACTGCTGGTCAAGCTACACAAAAAGCGCCATTTAATCCCACTAACTAGAAATAAAATGAACGAGAGATAGTTTTAGGTGTAAATGGTTTTAGGTAAGTTTTTAGGTGTAAGTTTTAGGTGTAAATGGTTTTAGGTGCTCGTTTGAGTGACTGCTGATCAATCTACTCAAAAAGCACCATTCTATCCCAATAACTAGGAATAAAATGGACGAGAGATAGTTTTAGGTGTAAATTGTTTTAGGTGCTCGTTTGAGTGAGTGCTGATCAAGGTGAATGAAAAGCGTCGTTCAATCTCCCTAACAAGGACTAAAATGAATGAGAGATAGTTTTAGGTGTAAATAGTTTTAGGTGCTCGTTTGAACTACTGCTGATGAAGCAACACAATAAGCACCATTCAATCCCACTAATAAGGACTAAAATGAACGAGAGATAGGTTTAGGTGTAAATGGTTTTAGGTGCTCGTTTGAACTACTGCTGATGAAGCAACACAATAAGCACCATTCAATCCCACTAATAAGGAATAAAATGAAAGAGAAATACTTAGGTGTAAATGATTTTAGGTACTCGTTTGAGCGACTGTTGATCAAGTAACACAATAAGCACCATTCAATAACACTTTCTAGGAATAAAATGAACGAGAGATAGTTTTAGGTTTAAATGAATCTAGGTGCTCGTCTGAGTGACTGCTGATCAAGTTACACAAAAAGCACCATTCAATCCCACTAACTAGGAATAAAATGAACGAGAGATAGTTTTAGGTGTAAATGGTTTTAGGTGCTCGTTTGAGTGACTGTTCATCAAGCTACAGAAAAAGCAAAATTCGACCCAATTAACAAGGAACAAAATAAAATGAACGAGAGATAGTATTAGGTGTAAATTGTTTTAGGTGCTCGTTTGAGTGAGTGCTGATCAAGGTGAATGAAAAGCGTCGTTCAATCTCCCTAACAAGGACTAAAATGAATGAGAGATAGTTTTAGGTGTAAATAGTTTTAGGTGCTCGTTTGAGTGACTGCTGGTCAAGCTACACAAAAAGCGCCATTTAATCCCACTAACTAGAAATAAAATGAACTAGAGATAGTTTTAGGTGTAAATGGTTTTAGGTAAGTTTTTAGGTGTAAGTTTTAGGTGTAAATGGTTTTAGATGCTCGTTTGAGTGACTGCTGATCAAGGTGAGTGAAAAACGTCGTTCAATCCCCCTAACAAGGAATAAAATGAACGCGAGAAAATTTTAGGTGTAAATAATTTTAGGTGCTCGTTTGAGCGACTGTTGATCAAGCAACACAATAAGCGCCATTCAATCCCACCAACTAGAAATAAAATGAACGAGAAATAGTTTTAGGTGTAAATGATTTTAAGTGCTCGTTTGAGCAACTGCTGATCAATCTACTCAAAAATCACCATTCAATCCCAATAACTAGGAATAAAATGGACGAGAGATAGTTGTAGGTGTAAATGGTTTTAGGTGCTCGTTTGAGTGACTGCTGATAAAGGTGAATGAAAAGCGTCGTTCAATCCCCCTAACAAGGACTAAAATGAACGACAGATAGTTATAGGTGTAAATGGTTTTAGGTGCTTATTTGAGTGACTGTTGATCAAGCTACACAAAAAGCGCCATTCAATCCCACTAACTAGAAATAAAATGAACGAGAGATAGGTTTAGGTGTAAATGGTTTTAGGTGCTCGTTTGAACTACTGCTGATGAAGCAACACAATAAGCACCATTCAATCCCACTAACTAGGAATAAAATGAAAGAGAAATACTTAGGTGTAAATGATTTTAGGTACTCGTTTGAGCGACTGTTGATCAAGTAAAACAATAAGCACCATTCAATAACACTTTCTAGGAATAAAATGAACGAGAGATAGTTTTAGGTTTAAATGAATCTAGGTGCTCGTTTGAATGACTGCTGATCAAGTTACATAATAAGCACCATTCAATCCCACTAACTAGGAATAAAATGAACGAGAGATAGTTTTAGGTGTAAATGGTTTTAGGTGCTCGTTTGAGCGACTGTTCACCAAGCTACAGAAAAAGCGAAATTCGACCCAACTAACAAGGAACAAAATAAAATGAACGAGAGATAGTTTTAGGTGTAAATTGTTTTAGGTGCTCGTTTGAGTGACTGCTGATCAAGCTGTACGAAAAACTTCGTTCAACCCCCCCTAACTAGGACTAAAATGAACGAAAGATAGTTTTAGGTGTAAATAGTTCTAGGTGCTCGTTTGAGTGACTGCTGATCAAGCAACACAATAAGCACCTTTCAATCCCACTAACTAGGAATAAAATGAACGAGAAATAGTTTTAGGTGTAAATGGTTTTAGGTACTCGTTTGAGCGACTGTTGATCAAGTAACACAATAAGAAACATTCAATCACACTAACTAGGAATAAAATGAACGAGAGGTAGTTTTAAGTGTAAATGATTCTAGGTGCTCGTTTGAGTGACTGCTGATCAAGTTACACAATAAGCGCCATTCAATCCCACGAACTAGGAATAAAATGAACGAGAGATAGTTTTAGGTGTAAATGGTTTTAGGTGCTCGTTTGAGCGACTGTTGATCAAGCTACAGAAAAAGCAAAATTCAACCCAACTAACAAGGAACAAAATAAAATGGACGAGAGATAGTTTTAGGTGTAAGTTGTTTTAGGTGCTCATTTGAGTGACTGCTGATCAAGCTGTACGAAAGGTTTCGTTCAATCCCCCCTAACAAGGACTGAAATGAACGAGGGATAGTTTTAGGTGCAAATGGGTATAGGTGCTCGTGTGAGTGACTGTTGATCAAGCTGTACGAAAAGTGTCGTTCAACCACCCTAACTAGGACTAAAATGAACGAGAGATAGTTGTAGGTGTAAATGGTTTTAGGTGCTCGTTTGAGCTACTGCTGATCAAGCCACACAAAAAGCACAATCCAATACCACTAACTAGGAATAAAATGAACGAGAGACATTTTTAGGTGTAAAAGGTCTTAGGTGCTTGTTTGAGCGACAGCTGATCAAGCTACACAAAAAGCGCAATTCAATACCACTAACTAGGAATAAAATGAACGAGAGATAAGTTTCGGTGTAAATAGTTTTAGGTGCTCGTTTGAGCGACTGCTTATCAAGCTGTACGAAAAGTGCCATTCAATCCTACTAACTAGGAATAAAATTAACGGGAGACAGGTTTCGGTGTAAATAGTTTTAGGTGCTCGTTTCAGCGACTGCTTATCAAGCTATGCGAAAGGCGCCATTCAATCCCACCAACTAGGAATAAAATGAACGAGAGATAGTTTTAGGTGTAAATGGTTTTAGGTGCTCGTTTGAGTGACTGCTGATCAAGGTGAGTGAAAAGCGTCGTTCAATCCCCCTAACAAAGACTAAAATGAACGAGAGATAGTTATAAGTGTAAATGGTTTTAGGTGCTCGTTTGAGCAACTGCTGATCAAGCTGTACGAAAAGCGTCGTTGAATCCCCCTAACTGGGACTAAAATGAATGAGAGATAGTTTCAGGTGTAAATGGTTTTAGGGGCTTCTTTGAGTGACTGCTTTTCAAGCTACACAAAAAGCGCCAGTTAATCCCACTAACTAGAAATAAAATGAACGAGAGATAGTTTTAGGTGTAAATGGTTTTAGGTAAGTTTTTAGGTGTAAGTTTTAGGTCTAAATGGTTTTAGGTGCTCGTTTGAGTGACTCCTGATCAAGGTGAATGAAAAACGTCGTTCAATCCCCCTAACAAGGACTAAAATGAACGCGAGATAATTATAGGTGTAAATGGTTTTAGGTGCTCGTTTGAGTGACTGCTGATCAAGAAACACACTAAGCGCCATTCAATCCCACTAACTAGAAATAAAATGAAGGAGAAATAGTTTTAGGTGTAAATGGTCTTAGGTGCTCGTTTGAGCAACTGCTGATAAATCTACTCAAAAATCACCATTCAATCCCAATAACTAAGAATAAAATGGAAGAGAGATAGTTGTAGGTGTAAATGGTTTTAGGTGCTCCTTTGAGTGACTGCTGATCAAGGTGAATGAAAAGCGTCGTTCAATCCCCCTAACAAGGACTAAAATGAATGAGATAGTTTTAGGTGTAAATGGATTTAGGTGCTCGTTTGAGTGACTGCTGATCAAGCAACACAATAAGCACCATTCAATCCCACTAACTAGGACTAAAATGAACGAGAGATAGTTTTAAGTGTAAATGGTTTTAGGTGCTCGTTTGAGCGACTGCTGATCAAGCAACACAATATAGCACCATTCAATCCCACTAACTAGGACTAAAATAAACGAGAGATAGTTTTAGATGTAAATGGTCTTAGGTGCTCGTTTGAGCAACTGCTGATCAATCTACTCAAAAATCACCATTCAATCCCAATAACTAGGAATAAAATGGAAGAGAGATAGTTGTAGGTGTAAATGGTTTTAGGTGCTCCTTTGAGTGACTGCTGATCAAGGTGAATGAAAAGCGTCGTTCAATCCCCCTAACAAGGACTAAAATGAATGAGAGATAGTTTTAGGTGTAAATGGTTTTAGGTGCTCGTTTGAGCGACTGCTGATCAAGCTACACAATAAGCACCAGTCAATCAAACTAACTAGGAATAAAATGAACGAGAGATAGTTGTATGTGTAAATGGTTTTAGGTGCTCGTTTGAGCAACTGCTGATCAATCTACTCAAAAAGCACCATTTAATTCCAATAACTAGGAATAAAATGGACGAGAGATAGTTTTAGGTGTAAATGGTTTTAGGTGCACGTTTGAGTAACTGCTGATCAAGCTACACAATAAGCGCCAGTCAACCCGACTATCTAGGAATATAATGAACGAGAGATAGTTATAGGTGTAAATGATTTTAGGTGCTCGTTTGAGCGACTGTTGATCAAGCAACACAATAAGCGCTATTCAATCCCACCAACTAGAAATAAAATGAACGAGAAAAAGTTTTAGGTGTTAATGATTTTAGGTGCTCGTTTGAGCAACTGCTGATCAATCTACTCAAAAATCACCATTCCATCCCAATAACTAGGAATAAAATGGACGAGAGATAGTTGTAGGTGTAAATGGCTTTAGGTGCTCGTTTGAGTGACTGCTGATCAAGGTGAATGAAAAGCGTCGTTCAATCCCCCTAACAAGGACTAAAATGAACGACAGATAGTTATAGGTGTAAATGGTTTTAGGTGCTCGTTTGAGCGACTGCTGATCAAGCTGTACGGAGATAGTTTTAGGTGTAAATGGTTTTAGGTGCTTGTTTGAGTGACTGCTGGTCAAGCTACACAAAAAGCGCCATTCAATCCCACTAACTAGAAATAAAATGAACGAGAGATAGGTTTAGGTGTAAATGGTTTTAGGTGCTCGTTTGAACTACTGCTGATCAAGCAACACAATAAGTACCATTCAATCCCACTAACGAGGAATAAAATTAACGAGAAACACTTAGGTGTAAATGATTTTAGGTACTCGTTTGAGCGACTGTTGATCAAGTAACACAATAAGCACCATTCAATAACACTAACTAGGAATAAAATTAACGAGAGATAGTTTTAGGTGTAAATGAATCTAGGTGCTCGTTTGAGTGACTGCTGATCAAGTTACATAATAAGAACCATTCAATCCCACTATCTAGGAATAAAATGAACGAGAGATAGTTTTAGGTGTAAATTGTTTTAGGTGCTCGTTTGAGCAACTGCTGATCAATCTACTCAAAAATCACCATTCCATCCCAATAACTAGGAATAAAATGGACGAGAGATAGTTGTAGGTGTAAATGGCTTTAGGTGCTCGTTTGAGTGACTGCTGATCAAGGTGAATGAAAAGCGTCGTTCAATCCCCCTAACAAGGACTAAAATGAACGACAGATAGTTATAGGTGTAAAGGGTTTTAGGTGCTCGTTTGAGCGACTGCTGATCAAGCTGTACGGAGATAGTTTTAGGTGTAAATGGTTTTAGGTGCTCGTTTGAGTGACTGCTGATCAAGCTACACAAAAAGTGCCATTCAATCCCACTAACTAGTAATAAAATGAACGAGAGATAGTTTTAGGTGTAAATGGTTTTAGGTGCTCGTTTGAACTACTGCTGATCAAGCAACACAATAAGTACCATTCAATCCCACTAACTAGGAATAAAATGAACGAGAAACACTTATGTGTAAATGATTTTAGGTACTCGTTTTAGCGACTGTTGATCAAGTAACACAATAAGCACCATTCAATAACACTAACTAGGAATAAAATTAACGAGAGATAGTTTTAGGTGTAAATGAATGTAGGTGCTCGTTTGAGTGACTGCTGATCAAGTTACATAATAAGCACCATTCAATCCCACTAACTACGAATAAAATGAACGAGAGATAGTTTTAGGTGTAAATTGTTTTAGGTGCTCGTTTGAGCGACTGTTCACCAAGCTACAGAAAAAGCAAAATTCGACCCAACTAACAAGGAACAAAATAAAATGAACGAGAGATAGTTTTAGGTGTAAATTGTTTTAGGTGCTCGTTTGAGTGACTGCTGATCAAGCTGTACGAAAAGCTTCGCTCAACCCCCCTAACTAGGACTAAAATGAACGAAAGATAGTTTTAGGTGTAAATGGGTATAGGTGCTCGTGTGAGTGACTGCTGATCAAGCTGTACGAAAAGCGTCGTTTAACCACACTAACTAGGACTAAAATGAACGAGCGATAGTTGCAAAAAGCACCATTCAATCCCACTAACTAGGAATAAAATGGACGAGAGATAGTTTTAGGTGTAAATGGTTTTAGGTACTCGTTTGAGCGACTGTTGATCAAGTAACACAATAAGCACCATTCAATCACACTAAATAGGAATAAAATGAACGAGAGGTAGTTTTAGGTGTAAATGATTCTAGGTGCTCGTTTGAGTGACTTCTGATCAAGTTACACAATAAGCGCCATTCAATCCCACTAACTAGGAATAAAATGAACGAGAGATAGTTTTAGGTATAAATAGTTTTAGGTGCTCGTTTGAGCGACTGTTGATCAAGCTACAGAAAAAACAAATTCAACCCAACTAACAAGGAACAAAATAAAATGGACGAGAGATAGTTTTAGGTGTAAATTGTTTTAGGTGCTCGTTTGAGTGACTGCTGATCAAGCTGTACGAAAGGTGTCGTTCAATCCCCCCTAACAAGGACTGAAATGAACGAGAGATAGTTTTAGGTGCAAATGGGTATAGGTGCTCGTGTGAGTGACTACTGATCAAGCTGTACGAAAAGCGTCGTTCAACCACACTAACTAGGACTAAAATGAACCAGAGATAGTTGTAGGTGTAAATGGTTTTAGGTGCTCGTTTGAGCGACTGCTGATCAAGCTACACAAAAAGCACAATCCAATACCACTAACTAGGAATAAAATGAACGAGAGACAGTTTTAGGTGTAAAAGGTCTTAGGTGCTTGTTTGAGCGACAGCTGATCAAGCTACACAAAAAGCGCAATTCAATACCACTAACTATTAATAAAATGAACGAGAGATAAGTTTCGGTGTAAATAGTTTTAGGTGCTCGTTTGAGCGACTGCTTATCAAGCTGTACGAAAAGTGCCATTCAATCCCACTAACTAGGAATAAAATTAACGAGAGACAGGTTTCGGTGTAAATAGTTATAGGTGCTCGTTTGAGCGACTGCTTATCAAGCTATACGAAAGGCGCCATTCAATCCCACTAACTAGGAATAAAATGAAGGAGAGACAGTTTTCGGTGTAAATGACATTAGGAGCTTGTTTGAGGGACTACTCATTAAGCTGCAGGAAAAGCGTCGTTCAATTCCCCTAACTAGGAATAAAATGAATGAGAGATAGGTTTCGGTGTAAATAGTTTTAGGCGCTCGTATGAGCGACTGCTTATCAAGCTATACGAAAAGCGCCATTAAATCCCACTAACTAGGAATAAATTGAACGAGAGATGGTTTTCGGTGTGAATGGTTTTAGGTGCTCGTTTGAGTGACTACTGATAAAGCTGAACGAAAGGCGTCATTCATTCCCCCTAACTAGGACTAAAATGAACGAGAGACAGGTTTCGGTGTAAATAGTTTTAGGTGCTCGTTGTAGCGACTGCTGTTCAAGCTCTACGAAAGGCGTCGTTCAATCTCCTAACTAAGACTAAAATAAACGAGAGATAGGTTTCGGTGCAAATAGTTTTAGGTGCTCGTTTGAGCGACTGCTTATCAAGCTATACGAAAAGTGCCATTCAGTCCCACTAACTAGGAATAAACTGAACGAGAGATAAGTTCCGGTGTAAATAGTTTAGGTTCTCGTTTGAGCGCTTGCTCATCAAGCTCTACGAAAAGCGTCGTTCAATCCCCCTAACTAGGAATAAAATTAACGATAGATAGTTTTCGGTATAAATGGTTTAAAGCACTCGCCTGAGCGGCTACTGATCAAGCTGTACGAAAAGCGTCCTTCAATGACACTACTAGTACTAAAATGAAAGAGAGACTAAGATGGCTGAGTCAAGTTTTAAAGGTTGATCCGTTGTCGAAAATCGTTGTTGTTGGCAATTCCGCTGAGGCGAAATAGAATGCAGGAGGTCCCCTCATGGGGTGACAAGAGGACACAATAAAAAACAATATAACGTAACAGGATGGAGTAAAGTGATAATCTGATACAATGGGATGGCAATGGACCTTGCAGGTCTCAGGTTACGCTGAGTTGTTAGTAGAGTAACTGTGAAGATATTTATTAGTTAATTAACAATTGCAGGAGATGGTTCATCCTTTGACGTCAGCAACATTGCATATTAGTTATAAATTAAAGCCAGACTCTCAAGAAAGAACAACAGTCTTGGGGCTGCTTACAGAGCTACAAGCATTCAAAGAACAGCTACATCATATTTCAAAAGAAGCTAAAGGAAATCCTGAAAATTTCGCAGAAACTCATCAGAATTTGCTGGCAAAACAGGTTGGTAAAAAACTTATTTTAATTTCAAACATCCACGATTATTTGTTCATTTTAAAGCCGCGTAGAAGTATCATTTTTTTTTTCGGTTGTACACATATCCAGAGATCGTAATTTATTTACTTTTTATTACCACAATGCGGAAAGCTTTCGATTCTTGCGTAATCATTGTATATCTATAATCTAAGGCTGCAAAAACTTACTGTGCAATTACTACTACTACTAACAACTCACTGCAGTATTAAGCCACCTGAAGCCATCACAGATGCGCAACCCCCTCCTCCAGCTGAATTTATTCAGATCTTCATTCTTCACCGACAAACACAGTCTTTGACAATCTCTTATCCTTCATCCTTAAAACACGTTCGAGCCATCTCAACATTTCTTTCATTATTGCCCTAAAAGATGGAATCGAATCATATTTTTCGTATATTTTGTTGTTTAACTTACGTTCAGTTAAACAGGAACCTAAAACTATAGTTTGAAAATTCCTTTAGAAAAATATTTAACAAATATCCTCTGCCTTTCAAAGTGTCTTCGTTCAGAACCATACTTGAAATCTGCCATTACAGTAGCTTCCAATATTCTAATCTTTATCGCAAACATTCCTTCCTATGATTTCAAGCTTTTTTCAGCTACTGAAAAAAAAGCACCCTGGCTCTTTTCTATTCCACCCCTTTCATCTTCGCTACATCTAATATCTTTATTAATAATACCACCCAGGTAAATAAAGCTATCCACTTGATTGATCTTCTCCGTACCCAGCATCACCTCTGTAAGAGAGTTTTATCTTTCCATTTGATAGTATGCTCTTCCATACCCGTTGCCGTGTTCCTTAGTAAAAAGTTGATCAAAATAATCCACTTTAAAGGTAATAGACACAACACTTCCTTTCTCCAGATTCAGTATCCCCTAAAATGCTAGTCAGTATGGGATGTTAGAATTTTTGCTCGATAAAGGGCTGGACAACAAGAGTATTTATTGCCGGAGAATCCAAACGCTAAGGAATGGGCATCCTTTACCTATCTGAAACGAGAGTGAATGACACGCCCGAAGATGAGCTTGTCTTTACTCCTGATGGACAGGACTCCTTTCAGTTCTTTAATTCCGGTCCAAACGATGGTTCGAATCAAGCCAGTGTAGGACTTCTCCTTAAGAACAGAGCCGCAATCAGCCTCCTTGAATGACTAACTCTAGGGTATCTTCTGGCGATTAGGTATGGCCCACCTTAAGAGCCACTTGTTCAACATCCCTGTCAATGTCACATATGCTCCCACAAGAATTTCTGAAGAATATGCAATAGAAGTTATATGATAATTCTTCTAGTTATAGATGTCAAGTTATATATGACAAGTAAACAGAGTTAGTTAGATTCAGGTCTATGTGTTTACCCTCCAAAAAATTATCCCCCGCCCCACCCAGGAAATTCCCCAGGAACTTCAGAAAATATTCATTCTATCAAAAATTGAGAGTTCTAGTCTTTTTTCATTAGGCGAAATTCAATGGAGACCAGCCAGCCCCTGTGCTAAAACTGTTTTTGATATCTGGTCCTTTTGTTATCCATTAGGACATCTGATCGAATTTTGAGGTACCTATTTTGTACTTTCTCTTTGGATGCTCAATTTTGCGTGTGGGAGATTTTCCGTGAGGGGAGTTTCTCTTGGAAATTTTCTGGGGGTGAGTACTTTCCGGGGACTATTTTCCGCAGAGAGAAATTTGTCGGGGGGTATTTTCCATGGGATGGGATAAACACTGGCTCCCATTAGATCCATACCAAGGTGTGATCTTCTGATCATTACAGACAAATTTAACGCCCACGTTGGTAACCGTGAAATTTACAATGAAAGAGCTGTAGACAAATTTTCATTCAACGATAGATGCTAGGGAGGGAGAAGACTCGTGAAGATTACTCAACTGCAAAACCTAGTCATAGCCAATACACTTTTCAAGCACAAACCACTGCACAGGATTACCTGGAGATCTAGAGATAGAATGATATGATCTCGACTTGACTGCGTTCTAATATCTGGTCAGTGGAGAAGCTCCATCATAAAATAGAGCCCTCAGAGGCACTAACACTAGCAACAAAAAAGGTTCCGACGACACACTGGTGAAGAGTCTTTTCTAGCCCTCAAACTAGTAGCGCGAAAAAGAGTTATTCATTCTCAAAGGTACGATGTAGTGTGCCTCGAAGACAAACAAATTCTGGAACAATTCTGCTTATAACTTTCTAATCGGTTCAGCATCCTAGCTCTGGAAGATTCCAATAGTCCAGCGAGCGATATCGAGGACAAATGAAAGTCAATCAAAGAAAATACATAAAGAGGCAGCCAAAATGATCCTTGGGAGAAGAAAACAGAACGCAAAAATGGATGCCTGATGATATTATGAAACTGGCATCGAAAAAGCAACAGCTGGGAAACAATAGGACGTCGTCTGACTTCAAGGACCCCAAGAAGCAATGCCCGTAAGCAGCTCGCCATGACCGTCAGAGATATGGGGATCAAATGGCAATTAATATGGTAAAGACCATACGGCACACAGATTCAAGAAAACTTTACCAGTTTCTCAAAGAGACCTCTGTTAAAAATTATAACATTTGACTGCGAAAAGAAGCAATTATAGTACCATTCTTACGCGTAAGAACGATATCAAAGAAATTTGGATGTCTCATTTTCAAAAATTATTTAATTCTACAGGATCTGCAGCAACCCTTCAATATCAACAATCAACAGCTCTCTTAAACCACCCGGTATCGAACAGGGAGCTAGTCAGCATACTACGGTATATCCCTCATTACCAAAGCAGCGAAGATCTTTGCTATTGTACTCCTGGATAGTTTCAGATCTATAAGAAACTCGACAAACCAACCACATCAAGCTGGATTCAGAACAGGTATGGGATTTGTTTATCAGCTCTTAACGCTAAGACGGATCTTCAAACAAAGAAACATCAGCAAACAACAACAGCTGTGTTCATCAGTTTTGTCATGGCATTCGGCTCGGCTGTACGTTATGGGATTTGGATGGTAATGCTGGAAGAGGGAGTACCACCCAAGATCGTTCATCTGATCCATGCATATAAGAAACATACACAAGCCTGCATCCAAGTCAACAGGGAGTTGTTGTCTTCGTTTCATATTGAATCTGGTTTGAGACAAGGTTGTACAAGGTCTCTCCCCAGAGCTTTCCAACTTTGTAATTGACTAGATTTTGTGGAAAGCCATGCAAGACTTCGTTGGAATTAACTCGAGCCTAGAATTCAAGGTCACTGATTTATAAAAAAGTAGACGATGTCTTGCTGCTAGGCAGTTCTTTCCTGGAAGCGCTGGACATCTTCCATAGAGAGTCTGTAGTAGACTATGGGTATGAAGATCAGCATCGAGAAGACAAAAGGGATGACAAACGATAAACCTTACTCACCTCTAATATTAAAACAGTGCCAGATTGAGCTTTTTGATCATTTAAATACTTTGGTTCAATCACAGACATTAATAGTGGATGAAGTGATGAATTCAGCGCCTACATATCAGCAGACTCCTCAGTCCTTTCACAACTGCGTGGACGGCTCAGGAAAAGGAGAGAGATTATTATCATAGGCAGCGCAATAGCGCTGCCTAAGTAAAGAACGATGTTGGCTGTTTTCTTTTTTTTTATTGGTTGGTTTTAGACCAGGGCACTTCATATCGAAGGAGCTTTCGTAGAAACTTCGAAAAGGGCTCATTCGATTGGAAATTGGGGCTAGTGCCCTTTTTAATAGTCGAAAGTGATCGGACGGCAACTACCCCCTCCCTCCTCACGCCCACTATTTCCCCAAACACATCCAATCAAAATTTTGAGATAGCCATTTTGTTCAACATAGTTCAAAAATCTGGAAATTAGTTCTTTGAGGAGGACACTCCCCCCTCAGCCGTCAGGGCCAGGGTTTGAAGTTATGCCCTGGGGGCATATAGTAGAAAGTAATTGGTGGGTAAATAACTCCCCTCTCACGCCCACCACTTCCCCAAACACATCCAATTAAAATTTTGAGTTAGCCATTTTTTCAACGTAGTTTAAAATTCTGTAAATTAGGTCCTTAAGGATGACACCCCCCCCCCCCATGCAGCCCTTAGGGTAAGGGTTGTAAACTATGTCCTGGGGGCATATATGACTTTTATAGAAAGCGTTGTTGTAGAAACTTCAAAAGGGGCTCATTCGATAGAAAATTGAGAGGGCTAGTGCCCTTATTAAAAGTCAAAATCGATCGAAGGGCAAAGGCCCCCCACGCCCATCATTTCCCCAAACACTTCCGATCAATATTTCAATATAGCCATTTTCTTGAACGTAGTTTAAGGATCTGGAAATTATATCTTTGAGTGTGACAACCCCCCACAGCCCTCACTGCTAAGGGTGTAAATTGTGCCCTGGGGGCATATAAGGTTTGTTATAGAAAGTGTTGTCGTAAAAATTTATAAAAGGGCTCATTTGATTTTAGGGCTATTGCCTTTTTAATATTCGAAAGTAATCGGAGGGAGAATACACCCCCCACGCCAATCATTTCCCCAAACATTTCCGAACAACATTTTTATAAGGCCATTTTATTGAACGTGGTTGAAAGTTCTGGAAATTAGATCTTTGAGGATGACACCCCTCCCTCAGCCCTCTGGGTAAGGGTTGCAAGTTATGCCCTGGGGGCATATAAGGTTTTTATAGAAAGGGTTGTCGTAAAAACTTCAAAAAAGGCTTATTCGATCGGAAATTGAGAGAGCTAGTGCCCTTAAAAAATAGTCAAAAACGATCGAAGGGCGAATGCCCCCCCCCATGCCCCTCATTTCGCCAAACACTTCCGATCAACATTTTTTGATATTGTCATTTTGTTGAATGTAGTTTAAGGGTCTGAAAATGATGCCTATGAGTATGACAACCCCCCCCCCCCAGAAGCCCTCACTGTTAAGGTTGTAAGTTATGCCCTGGGGGCATATAAGGTTTTTATAGAAAGTGTTGTCGTAAAAACTTCAAAAAGGGCTCATTCGATTGGAAATTGAGAGGGCTATTGCCTTTTTAATAGTCGAATGCAATCAGAGGGAGAATACCCCCCCCCCACGCCAATCATTTCCCCAAACATTTCTGATCAACATTGTGATATGAAAATTTTGTTCAACGTGGTTATAAGGTCTGGAAATTATTTCTTTGAGGATAGCAAATCCCACCGGCCCTAAGGGCAAGGGTTGTAAGTTATGCCTTGGGGTCATATAAGCCTTTTATAGAAAGCATGGTCATATAAACTTAGAAAGGAGCTCATTGTATTGGTAAACAGATGCTCTCATGCTCTTTTTAAGAGTCAAAGTGATCCTAGGGAAGCTACCCCCCCCACACACACACACACTTCGTATTGTCCCGAAATGCATCTAATAGAAATTTGAGATAGCCATTCTATTCAAAATAGTCTAAATATCACATAACAAAGCTTTTTGGCTTGAAACAAATCCCAGAGATTAGGGGCAAGGGTTGTAAGTTATGCCCAGGGGTATTTAAGGTTTTTATGGAAGGGATGGTTGTTTAACTTTAGAAGAGGCTCACCCCTTTTCCCTGAAAAAGACTGTCAATATAAAACGAGCCGAAATTAATTAAAAAAACTTTTCCACACAATAAGTTTTTCAAAAAAAAAGTAAAGAACTTCATTAAACCAAAAATAAACGAAAATAGGATCAAATAATCTACCAAGCATACAACTACTACAAATCATTATCAATAAACAAATGAAACCCAAAACAAACAGAAATCAAAATAAATAACAGAGTCAAACTCAAAACGAGCTGAAATTAATATGAGTAGGGTTCTATACCCCTATGCTTTTTAAAAGCCAGAATATAATTTGTACTTCACTGAAAAAAATTCTTTTAAGTGTTTTCATTTTTATGACTTTAAGAAATCAAAAATTAATTAAGAATTTAAGGAATATATATCAGCATATGTATAATAAACTGACATTGCATATTTTTTCAGTAAATTCATTTGAATTTTTTTCAGTAAAGTACAAAACGAGCTGAAATTAATATGAGTAGGGTTCTATACCCCTATGCTTTTTAAAAGCCAGAATATAATTTGTACTTCACTGAAAAAAATTCTTTTAAGTGTTTTCATTTTTATGACTTTAAGAAATCAAAAATTAATTAAGAATTTAAGGAATATATGCAATGTCAGTTTATTATACATATGCTGATATATATTCCTTAAATTCTTAATTAATTTTTGATTTCTTAAAGTCATAAAAATGAAAACACTTAAAAGAATTTTAATTTCTGTTCGTTTTGAGTTTGACTCAGTGATTTATTTTGATTTTGTTTGTTTTGGGTATCAATTGTTTATTGATATTGATTTGTGGTAGTTGTATGCTTGGTAGATTATTTGATTATATTTTTGTTCATTTTTGGTTTAATGGAGTTCTTTACTTTTTTGAAAAACTTATTTTGTGGAAAAAGTTTTTTTAATCAATTAATACACAAAACCGAGTGTATGAATCCCATGCTTACTACATCCTCCTATACAGATGCGAAACACGGACAACAAAAGTCAGAAACTTGGGCTCTGAATTAGTTCGACCACAGGTGCATAAGGCACATATTTGGACTGAATCTACGCGACAGAGTCCCGAATGGAATAATGAGACATCAATGTGAACGGAAGTTTGAAGTGGAAACCATTATTCACCGCTACAACCTCTTCTGGTTTGGTCATGCCTATTTCAGGCCTGATATTTAAGGTTTCTAGAGCATTTCGTTGCAAACCGTGCCCAAGCTGGAATAAAAGGCGTGGAGGCCAGTCAAAATCCTGGATGAAAACCATCCAATCCAACCTCAAACCCATTGGTGGGCCTAGGCGACACAGCCACCGATGGGACCCCTCCTGGCTTGAAGTCCCTAACCTTTGACAGCACCCAGGTGAATGCAACCGTCCTCCCCTTCTTAGAACCAGAACCGTTCCCGGGGGGAGGGGGCAATCGGGGCAGTTTCTCCGGGCGCCGTGGCCTAGGGCGTCCCGGCTGGGTAATTCATATCCGCTTGAAACTACCCCCAGATAAAGGGAAGCCCCCAATTCCGCGTAGACAACTTATCCCAGTCAAGAAACAGGCCCGTCAAGGAGCTGTCACCTCTCCCGACCTCTTTAATAACTATGTTCAGGAAGCACAAGATCCCTCATTCACTGATTTTGTCTTCTATAAACCTTTCCTTGATATGCTATGCTGACGGCATCCTAAACCTTAGTCGAACTCCTCAACGTATCACCGAAATTTTTGCAATCCTTGAGGCGGAATATCAGAAAATTGGGCTTGAATTCAAATCTTTCAAGTATGATATTTTCTTGTTTGACTGGAAAATAAATTTTTTTGTCCCATCTATCGCGCTTGGGACTAGATATATTCATTCTATAGATCACATTGTATCTCGGTCCGCCCACTACTACTTAAGTTTATAACACTCGAAATCTTCTTTTTAAATACATTAGATGTAGAATTTCAACAGCCTTCGCTTTTATTGTACCTTGTATACTTTGATTCGACCGACCTCTTTTTGCAAGTTTTCATAGTGCCTTTGCCCATTCCCCTATCCTCTACAGCGCACCCTTCTGGAAACTCCTAACTAAAACTGACAAGAGTAAAGTCTGATCCATGTTCTTTCGTTTTGCCAAGTATCTGCTTCATCTGCCTCCGTGGTACAGAGATTCGCTCACTATTGTGAAATTCAAGGTTGCTGGGTTGCCGTCGCTAGACGGATAGCGAAGCATAATCGAAAAATTGATGGGAATTTAAATGATTGGTCCCACATTCTTAAGCAGTGATGTATTGTCTTTTTCTCATATGGTCCGTCGTGTTGTGTTTTTAATTGTGACGGATTTTTCAATAATTTTCGATAATAATAATACTTTAATTTTTGCATGATTGTTTAACGTTACTTTTCTGCAGAATATATAGTAGGTCACGCCATGTTGAATATATTTTTTCTTTTTCGCTCATATATTATATAAATCAGACGGTGCTGTTATCGTTTCTTAACTTGTAGCCTTTGGCTCCCACCTTGGACTCGAAAATCGCTTGCTTTTATTTGTTATAGTATAATTTATTCATGTATTGCCATATTAATAAGTATTGTGAATCCTAATGATTAATTTGTCGTGCGACTGGAGTGGTAAGATAATGGCCACATTAGATAGTAAATGTTTGTGTTTAGACTCGTTCGCTTAGAAGTCTTTTTCTTTATATTCTGGTTTCTTCTGTATATTTGCTTGTCTTGTATTTTGCGAAGTGTCTAATTGCTGTCTTTATTATTTTGTTTTCTCTTACTGCTTCGTCTTGTTGCTTTTGTATGACGGGTTTTCAAATAAATAAATTGCCCATTTCGATCCAATCTTTCTTTTTAGTTCGGCTTTCCTGCTTATATTTGAGTCTGGTGGGAGGTGGGGCTGTAATTAATTTTTCCCGGGTACGACCAACCTCTAAATGGCTCTGCCTAACATTAGGGAGAGTTGCAAAGCTTGTGCCCTGATTCAAGTAAAAATAAGTAAGGTGCTAGTTAATGTCACGGCTGATCGTTATGGTGTTGTGTCCCATGGATTGTCCAACGCCTTCTACCTGGACAGCAAAAATCATGGAACACGAAGTGTGGTAGTGAATTACCGCAAAAGTTTAATATTTAAGGACCTAATAGAGGGAAAAAAGATCAAGGAGGCACACTTGTGCCTCTTTAAAGAGGCGACCCACCACAATGTTAAGCGATTTCCGGTCCTAGCAGTTGCAGAGAGACAACGGTGATCGCATTTTGTAGCCCCAAGCTCCAACTAAGAAACGCGCAAAATTTTACCCCTCTGCGACTTTATCTTCATGGGTAAAAGTGGGCCGGAAGTTTCGACCCTCCGACCACAGCCCCCCTTTAAAGTTGTCCGATTGGGCTGAAATTTAGAGGTTAATCTTTCCTAGGGCTCGGGAGCTTATCCTCAAAATTTCAGCTCAATCCGATCACTCCTTCCCTGTTTTCCAAAAACCAGATATAGCCACTTAAAGTTCATTTCTTTTTTTTTATCAGCCACGCCTACAGGCCACAGTTGGCAACGGATCCGGGTGAATGAGGACTCATTCGAAGCGGAATTCGACCTGTTAGGGCCTTTTGATATTTTCAGACCGAAAAGATTATCCCCCGAATTTACATTTACGAAAAACCTCGTTTTCCTATAAGAGTCCATGTTAAATTTTCCCACCACAGCCCCCTTTAACATTGTCCGATCGGGCTGAAATTTAGAGGATAATTTTTCCTGGGGCATGGAAGCTTATCCTCGCAATTTCAGATCAATCCTATCACTCCTTCCCTGTTTTCCAAAAACCAAATATCAAGTTTTGTGGGTATTTGTTTGCGTAAAAAATACATCACACAGAATAAAAATAAAGTAACGTGTCTTTGGTACAGTGGTCACTACTCCTGATTGTCAGGCGGAAGACCCGGGTTCGATTCCCTGTCAGAGAAATTTTTTTACATATTCAATTTAAAGTTTAAAAAAGAAACTCAGTTTCTTTTTTAAATCCAATCTATTAAATCCTTCGACTCAATAGGCGTCTCCAGAAGAACTCTTTAAAGAGGCACAAGTGTGCCTCCTTAATCTTAAAGAGCAGGGGTTTGGGGGGCGGCAGCCCCCCAACTTTAACTCCTGACACGATCAGCTAACAGTTGGTCAAGCAATAATAAGTAGTAAACTGTACAAAAATGTGCAGAAATTTTTTGAAAAAAACTACGTTTTCTAAAGAGTTAAAGAGGCTGAGTCACAAGTTCGAACCTTAAAACGTACAGGGATTAGGAGGTATAGTTGGGGGCTGCCGCCCCAAACCCCGCTTTCGCAGCCTTTAAATAAAAAAAAAATTTAAACTGAAAGTAAAGAGCGACATTAAAACTTAAAACGAACACAAATTATTCCGTATATGAAAGGGGCTGTGCCCTCCTCAACGCCTCGCTCTTTACGCTAAAGTTTGACTTTCTTACAAATCTTTTTTTTTAACAATAAAAACTTTAGCGTAAAGAGCGAGGTGTTGAGGAGGGCACAGCCCTTTTCATATACGGAATAATTTCTGTTCGTTTTAAGTTTTAATGTCGCTCTTTACTTTCAGTTTAAATTTTGTTTTTATTTAAAGGCTGCGAAAGCGGGGGGTTTGGGGGGCGACAGCCCCCCAACTCTACCTCCTAATCCCTGTACGTTTTAAGGTTCGAACTTTTGACTCAGCCTCTTTAACTCTTTAGAAAACGTAGTTTTTTTCAAATAATAACAATAAAAGATCAGGACGTTGATATTAGTAAAGAAATTGGGAAATGGCATAGTTTTATCTCAAATCATTTTAATGCAGCATGTGTCCAGGAACAAAGCAGTGGAAGATATATAACCCCACTACACCGTGATTAGTAGTCCCTCCTTAAGGTACCAAGGACATCAAAATTAAAACAATTTTCGTTACTTTGATCAAACTTAGGTCTATTCGTACCTGGAAACCAGGATTTTCTACGATTTCTCTTTTGATTGATACAAAATATTAAAGGGTAGAGGTGATGGTCGAAGTTAAACTACTGTTGCCAAGCTGAACCTTGAAAAAATAATCGGAAACTAATTCGGTAAACTCGTTAATGCTTTCGTTTCCTAAAACTTAAAAGTTGTTGCAGAAAACTGAAAATAATCTTTTAAAGAAGACATGTCTTGGGAAAATATAATTATTTGTTTTCACAATCACAAGATTTTAGCATCAAATGGTATTTCCTGTTTATCTAGCATGCGCAAGTCTAATAGCTTACCATATATCTATAGACGGAGTCAATGAGGCTTGCTAAGGCAACTGAGCAATGTTTTAATAAGTGGTTTATTGACATTCCATGTCTGTTTTTTTTTGTCTAAAAAAAAAAATTAGTAAATTTAACATTTGTACTTTATAAAATGAAAATTCAGTAATAAAAGTAATGATTTAATAAGAGACACACAAACACAGAGTGAGAGAGACAAAAACACATAAAACACACAGATTGAGACACACAAAGACAGACATGGGGAACAAGCAAAGACCCACCCAAACGATAGGAACAGAGAGAGAGAGAGAGAGAGAGAGAGGGAGAGAGAGAGAGAGAGAGAGAGAGAGAGAGAGAGAGAGAGAGAGAGAGAGAAAGAGAGAGAGAAAGAAAGAGAGAGAGAGAGAGAGAGAGAGAGAGAGAGAGAGAAGCAAACAGCCGCTAGGACACGCAGACACAGAGAAAGAGAGAGACAAAAATACCTAAAAACACACAGAGTCAAACAAACATGCACACAAAGACACACACGTACAGAGATACAGAGAGACAAGTAAACACCTACAAACACACAGAGTCAGACATACAAACACACAAAGACAGACAGAGACAAATAAACATACAAATAAACAGACAGAGACACAGAAACATACAAACACCCACTCAGAAACACATGCACAGTAAGAGAGACAAGCAAACAGCCACCCAGAGACATATGAATAAAGAGAGAGAGAGAGAGACAAAAACACATACAAACACAAAGATTCAGACATAAAGACAGACATAGAGAGAGACACAGAGAGAGAGAGAGAGAGAGAGAGAGAGAGAGAGAGAGAGAGAGAGAGAGAGAGAGAGAGAGAGAGAGAGAGAGAGAGAGAGAGACACACAGACAGACAGACAGACAGACAGAGAAAAACACGTACAAATACAAACGGAGTCAGACTAACCCGGGTAATTATGACCCGGGTTCGATTCCCCGTCAGAGTAAATTTTTTATATATTAAATTTAAAGTAGTATCTCTTAAATATAAAGTTTAAAAAAGAAACTCAGTTTCTTTTTTAAATTAAATCTACTAAATCCTTCAGCTCAACAGGCGTCTCCAGAAGAATATCACAGTCGGGCTTCAGGTTACAGTTAAGTCTCCACTGCTTTGATAACATGCTATATACCCACATACTCGAAGAAAAGTTGAAAAAGGAAAATCTTACTGTTAATTTGATTTGAGTATTCAGGAATTAAAAGCCTTAACACAAGAATCTTCAAAAGCGATGGGTTTGGGGGGGGGCAGCCCCCCAAATTTAACTTCTGACACGATCAGCTAACAGTTAGTCAAGCAATAATAAGTAATAAACTGTACAAAAACGTGCAGAAATTATTTGAAAAAAACTACGTTTTCGAAAGAGTTAAAGAGGCTGGGTCACAAGTTCGAACCTTAAAACTTACAGGGATTAGGATGTACAGTTGGGGGGGGGCGGCCGCCCCCCAAACCCCCCGCTTTTGCAGCCTCTTTTGTTAAGATTTTTTAAGTCCTGTAGCCTGCAATCAGTTGGTCGTACCAGCACGAATGAAACTGTTTCAATGGTATTTTTTTTTTAATCTTCAGAGAATTTGGCAATGACAATTCAGTCTGTTACAGTTATAACTACAAACTTGTCTCTCTGCCAAGTATAGTTATGTATTCAGTGTGATTATGTATGGTGGAAAAAAAGATGAATCTGAACCTACCTGAACCTAAACTGCTTGTTTATGCTGAACCCTTCTTCTGTTCGCTGTTTTTTCTGTTCAAAATTGTTAAGTTCATCACATTATAGCTTGTTATCGGTTAGGGAAAAATTTCCTGTAAATAATCCAGCAAACAGGCTCAGTACTGTTTCTAATCAAAGAGATGCAATAGGATGTTCTTACGGTAAAAAATTCAGGCCGAGTGCGTTCGTGTGGAAACACATTTCTTTGCAAGGGAAAAAGCGAGGGTTGAGGGGGGGGGGTAGACCCCCAAGACAAAAATCTTAACAAATGAGGCTGCAAAAGCGGGGGGTTTGGGGGCGGCAGCCCCCCAACTGTACCTCCTAATCTCGATACGTTTTAAGGTTCGAACTTGTAACTCAGCCTCTTTAACTCTTTAGAAAACGTAGTTTTTTTCAAATAATAACAATAAAAGATCAGGACGTTGATATTAGTAAAGAAATTGGGAAATGACATGGTTTTATCTCAAATCATTTTAATGCAGCATGTGTCCAGGAACAAAGCAGTGGAAGATATATAACCCCACTACAACGTAGATTAGTAGTCCCTCCTTAAGGTACCAAGGACATCAAAATTAAAACAATTTTCGTTACTTTGATCAAACTTAGGTCTATTCGTACCTGGAAACCAGGATTTTCTACGATTTCTCTTTTGATTGATACAAAATATTAAAGGGTAGAGGTGATGGTCGAAGTTGAAGCTGAACCTTGAAAAAATAATCGGAAACTAATTCGGTAAACTCGTTAATGCTTTCGTTTCCTAAAACTTAAAAGTTGTTGCAGAAAACTGAAAATAATCTTTTAAAGAAGACATGTCTTGGGAAAATATAATTATTTGTTTTCACAATCACAAGATTTTAGCATCATATGGTATTTCCTGTTTATCTAGCATGCGCAAGTCTAATAGCTTACCATATATCTATAGACGGAGTCAATGAGGCTTGCTAAGGCAACTGAGCAATGTTTTAATAAGTGGTTTATTGACATTCCATGTCTGTTTTTTTTTTCTAAAAAAAAAAATAGTAAATTTAACATTTGTACTTTATAAAATGAAAATTCAGTAATAAAAGTAATGATTTTGAAATCAAAAGAAAACAAGAATTCTATCGATATGAGAATAAAATTGAAACACTACAAGGATAAGTATAACAAAATAGGATAAGTAATTGTTCCAAAAAAATATTCTCATAAGTAAGTCAACTAAGTAAAAATTTGAAGTAATTAATCCTAAATAATTTTGATAATGAACACATTAATGCAAAGCAGATTTTTAGCTATTTAATAACATGTACATTTCTTTTCGGTTCCTATTTGATAACAAGATGTAAGAGTTATAGTCTTGATTTTAATCACAATTTTATCATTCATAGTCTTTTTTATTTATTTTTTTATTTTACCCAGTGTTCCGCCGATTAACAGTAGAAGTGTTTGTCTTATGCTGCAGCAATCAGGAAAGTAGCACCTTCTAGAACTCCATGATGATATTCTTTGTTTTCGCTAATTTTCTGCTGATTTTTCACACCCGTCCCTTATTTTCAAACTTAGCACCCGCCAAGTATTAAAACTGAATTACTACATATGAAGGTCTTCTTCAGTAAAAATTACGTTCCCAGGTTTTCCAATTATTTAAAATGTATTTTTTTTTCACTTTTCGTTTTGTTTGTAAATATATATTATCTTATCTAATTCTTTGAATTGTCATTTTGTGCATGAATTGATTAGAATGTCCACGATCGCAGTAAATAATTCTTGATGAAAATTTTATTACTTTGCTTTTCTTTTCTCGTGATATTCCGTTGAAGAACATTGAATTGATAGTTGAAAGGTCAATTTTACTAGTTTCTGTTTTTAAAGTTTACCTGCCATAGTTTAATGTGCCAAATCGGGCCAGCTAATAATGCAAAAAAATAATTTCCGGGGTTCCACACGTTCCACTTAACCAACTTACAGAATCAAACTTCATCTTTACTATTTTCTGTACTTTAAATGTATAGAGAAACAAGGCAAGTACGCAGGAATTTGTTTCGGGGGGGGGGGGCAAATCCTTCAAACCCATTATTCCTGTGATAAAAATCAGAACATTATGGGAAAATGAAAAAAATCGTGAAATTTCGGGAGGAGGGGGAACCGGAGGCCCCTCCCCCCTGCGTACGTCCCTGAGAGAAACGTCACAAACTTTATAAGAAGACTGAAAAAAAGATTTATATTGAAAAAGAGACGTTATATTATTGTTTGGTACTCGTTAATTAGACGAAACACACTCAAGAATTACGCTTAGTTAGGTTAACTGTAGCGGGTCTGCATGCAAAGTGTGTTAGCTACGATTGTTCTGCATATTATGAAGAAAGAATTGTTTTCTAACTTCAAGCTGTCCAAATACTATTTACCTAATGTGCAAATATATAGCCCGAATTTTATAAGTCCAGTGTATTCTATCACCCGTCACTTGTCTTTGTAGCTATGAAACTGGTTTTCTGAGATCTAACCCAAGCGTATTTCTTGAGTGGGTTTCGTTTAATTAACAAGTATGTATTGTTTATAGTAATTTTTTAACTAAAAAACTCTGAGAAAACTTAAAAATCATTATCATAAGAAGAAGCTAAACTAAGCCGAAGGAAGTACTGTAAAAACAAGGAGGGTGATTAAGGATACGACAAAAGGAAAGATAGAAGGTTCCAAGATACATTTTGCCATATATGACCATTTTACCAATTTTGCCGAAAAAAAGACTGAGCATAATCCTAGTGCTACAATGGAAAATTCAGTACTTCAGCTGGTGTTGATCTTGTTCGGGTAAAAGCCGTCAAGTTCGTTATTAGTACAATTAAGCCAGATTTTATGCTGTTGATCCATCAGTGCTTTCAGAAAAATGTGTTTCTGGATTGTATTAGAGGGTAAAGGCAATTCCAATAATTAATGGTCGATTGGTCCAACCCAGTTAACTCTAGACTTATTTCGTTAATGTCAGCATTTTTTAGGATTATTGAAAAGTTTTTTGTAGGGACTGACACGTTTTCTAGAGAGAAATAACTTATTTCCATGAAAACCAATTCGGACTTAGTAATAATAGGTCAACGGAACAGGCACTTATGTTTCTAACAGCAATATATGATTCATTAGATAGTAACGCAAAAGTTGCTTCACTGTTCCTGGATACTCTGAAAGATTTCAACTGTGTTAACCACAGAATACTGCTATGGAAGCTGGTCAATGCTGGTGTTTGCGGCATTCAGTCAATACTTCCCCACTGGCGGAATACAGTGTGTGACCTTTAATGTTACAACATGTCAGTTTAGAGAAGTGAAATACGGAATGCCAAAATAATCTTCCCTCAGCCCTTTAATCTCAATAAAACCAAGTATGTGTACATTAACGATTGCGTAATGCAGTTGATGGTCCATATATTGAACTGCCAGGTGGACAGATGGAAAGCGAAACTTCAAGTAGGAGCATTCTAGCTGGTGTTTCCAGATGACACCCAACTTACATTTGCAGCAAGGACTAATAATTAGCTAATGTCAAGGCCAGTCAAATTCAAGCCCTGGTTGCAGCGGTAAAGCAGTGCAACCTAGTAAAGGATGTGCGTCCGCCCATAATAACCAAAAATTTAAAAAAGGTGTTTTAAAAAAAAGCTGGCAGGTGAGAAAAAATTACTATTTGCAGATGACTCAGGAATGGTTACTATTATCTAAATTACTCTTAATAGTAAAATGTTATTTCGAAAACAGATTCGAGGGAATTTCGGAAAATAGCCCGAAACCCCTAAAAATGGCGTCGACTCGAAGCAAAAAGTACACTATTGGAATCGCCTTGGCTGAAAACCCTATCCAGGAAACCTAGTCCCCTGGAAGGAACAACATGGAAAATCATTTTTTGCATGGGGTAGCACTGTTGTGTCCTATTTTTTTCCTTCGCTGTTACTTGACTAACGGCCAACGGACTAGCTATTTATTTTGAAAAGCCATCATTTAGTATTTATGAAAAACTTATTAGTATTTATGAAAAACGATGATAAGTACTTAGGAGTGTACGTAGATACAACGTCGTCTTTTTAAAAGCATATTGAGCTAATTAATACTAATATTCTCGTAATATTGGAATATTACGGAAGTGCAAAAATGTGTTTTCACCTGTGATCATTCATAAGCTTTATTTTTTTTCTCGTACATCCGTATCTTTTTTACTGCTCATGCTGTTTGGTCGCATATGTTTCCTTTCCACTTTCGTCCGCTTAGTGTGCAGCAAAACTCAGCTATGCGGATTTTAAATCGTGTTTCCAGCTGTATTTCAGTCAGAAAAACATATGAAAAAATCAGAGTTATACCACTATTTGGTTTGCTGCTTTACAGTAAAATAAAACTAATGCACAGGATTATGAATAGTAGTCTAGGACCTTGTTTTAATATTATGTTTTAGCAATAAGTCAACTAGACAAGCTCAGAATGTCCAAACATCTTTTCTCCAGCGACGCAATATTCTTTTCTTTTCGGTATGTAGGATCAAAATGATGGTTCGATGTAGGCTGCCAAAATATATTAAACATATTAAGAAATTATCTGAATTTGTAAATTCGAGTTAAAGGTCTTTTGTTTTAGTATGTATGGGTAAAGGGATTCCCTCCAGTTATCTATTGTAGATGGTCAAAAACTAAATCAGTTTTTTTTTGTCTAGTTAAGCGGTTTATTCTAATTATTAAATAGCCCTAATTAAAAATTTGACATTTTATAAATTACCATGAATTCAGGCGACCAATGGCTGTAAATACTTAAGCCTATTTCTATAAGACAATTGCCCCTCTGATAAAAAGAAAACATTCCCCCGCCCTAAATTTTTGAATTGATGCCACCACTAGAGCATCACCCCTGCGTAACAAACCAATAACTTAATTAAATGAATGTAAAAGGAAAGACAGTGCATTAAAACATCACCTCAGATACTAGTAAAGTAGCTGCATTGCTTTACTGAACATCCTTGTAAAAACTTTGAATGAATATCCCTTTCACTGAAGAAGCGACTTGATGCAGCTTGAATTGTAAATTTAGAATTTAATCTATTTTATGACAATTCTTACTTGACATGTTTTTTCAAAAACGAGTTTTTAAATTTTCGAAATTTTAAATTTGGGCTAATTTCATAATTATGGCACTACATGCTTTACTAGATAGTGAGATAGGTCAAATTTTTCTTTTCCAAATTCATTTTTCCTAATTTCTTTTCATATACTCTACTGAAACTCGTTTGGCCTTTTCCAGTTCACGAGAATTTGTTGGAGCCACCATCGGAGTCTACCGGATAAAATACCACATGTACTTCAAATGCTGTACTTCCGAGTTGTACTGGTTGAATTTGTTACAAAACATACAAAATATTTATTTTATTGGTCTATTTTGTAAAAAAAAAAACACAATTTTACGTAGTCAAAACTTTACCTATTTGGCCCTTGGAAGCATCTAAAAACCGATGCGGTTAAGGTTTAGCTAAATTTAAGCAGCAACCAAACAGGTTTTTTCCAGAGATGATTCCCTCGCACGTCTTCACAATATGTATATAGACCAAATTTTATCAAAACACAGAAGATAAAGACAGATAGATCATACTACTCAATTTCGAGGTACTCTCATTCCACGTAAGGACCAACAAAATAATAGATTTCTTGAAGCTTAATAGCCCTAGATTGCAGACAGTTTAGATGTATAATCATTTGTGTTAGGGATATCCAATAACACTACTCTATTGAAACCAAAACTGTATTAATGAGTTGTTGAAATACATATAATATATATATATATATATATATATATATATATATATATATATATATATATATATATATATATATATATATATATATATATATATATATTCAGCTAATTCTGATAGTGTTTGATTCTTAGAGACGCAAACAAAATGCATCGTTGATCAGGTAAAAGACTACATAGAAGACTTTTGCTGGCACTAGGGTCGTTAAGCCTTAAAAATCGAATTAAGTTTTTAAGCTATAAAATTACATTATTTTTGTGTATCTTCAAGTGAAATCGAGGTTGGTCTATACTAAACGTTGTGATCTATCTGGTTTCATATTTTCGATTTTGCTACAACTCTATCAATACAAGTTTAAATTCTTACTCAGCATTAGTAATGTATGCACTATAAAGAAAAGTCCATAGAACAAGTCTTCAAGGTGAGATTGACATGGGTCAAGGTTTGGTGGTGTTCTATTTCCTGTGTCCCCTGTATAAGCTGTAATTCTAATTTATCCATCAATAATATTTATTATCTGCATGCAGTCTATTGCTATTAAGCTTTTAAACAACATCTTTGCTTTTATTTGCCCGAAAGTTTTAAAATTGTAACTTCAATTGGCTCTTAAGAGCTTGGCTAATATCCAAAGCTATGTAACCTATTCCTAAATGAAACAGTACTCTTTCAAAGATACGAGTTCCAATTTTCTGGTTTATTTTTTTTATTGTGCCATTAGAAACGTATATTTTTTTGGGGTAATAAAGGATTATTATTTTGTTTTCACAACCCACTATATATATATATATATATATATATATATATATATATATATATATATATATATATATATATATATATATATATATATATATAGTGTGAAATGTACAACTCCCTTTTCTGAACAAAGTGACATTAAAAATCATTCCTTTATGAATATATATATATATATATATATATATATATATATATATATATATATATATATATATATATATATATATGTAATTAGACCAGACTGGTGTAATTACACCAGTCTCTCGGAGGTATGGGTTCGAATCCCACCGCTACCACCACTCTTTTTTTAGCCGTCCTAGCCGAGTGGATTGGTGCACTGGATTTAGGATCCTTTGTCCGAGAGGACGAGGGTTCGAATCCTAGTGTACTGAATTATTTGGCTTGGGACGGGGGTCAGTGGCGTGAATCTGTAAGCTCAGCCAGAGTCAACCCAGCTTTAATTGGGTACCTGGAGAAATCTGGGGAAGGTAAACAGGAAGGGTGTGTGAAAGCACAGGATGATTGACTCCCAACTTCCCATTGCACTTCCAGCCTGAATGGCAAATAAATGGATATCAGCGCTATCGTTTGGCAATGTAAGGTCCAATGCCGTATTCTTTACCTTTTTTTTACCGGGAGCCCGGCGGCTTTGCCGCCGGACCCCGGCAGGCTTCTATATATGGATTCTCATTGTCACTTGTCTTCTAAACGTAGACAATTTGAGCCTTTTCTTGATGTCATGACGTCCTAATGGCTTCGCCACCGGGCCCCGGCACTCGGCACGCGGCAGGCTTCTATATATGTATTCTCACTGTCACTTGTCTTCTAAACGCAGACAATTTGAGCCTTTTCTTGGTGTCGTGACTTCCGAAAGGACCTTAAATTAGAAGTAGTGCCTTTGTAAAATTAATTTTTTTTTTTTATTGGAACTTTAACTTTTGAATCGGCTTGTCTTTTGTAATTATGAAAGACATATCGCCGAACCTTTATTTCTTTTAATTGTTCAGCTGGTGGGACAAAAACTCCTTCTTTTGCCTCGGCTTGTCTTTTGTCATTGTGAAAGACATATCGCCGAGCCTTTGTTTCTTTTAATTGTTCAGGTGGTGGGATAAAAACTTCTTTTTCTTCCAACGATTTATCTAGTCCATATTTTTGATTTTCAAAGGTGAAGTAGGCATTGATGACCTTATTCATGTCAAAATCTAAAACCCAATCATCATCGCTGTCATTTCCAATTTGTTTGGTTCGTTTAGCCTCGCCTTGTCTTTCGTCATTATGAAGTACATATTGCCGAACCTTTGGTTATTTAAAAAAAAAGATATGGTAGGCATTGATGACCTTAGCCATGTAAAAAACCCAAACCCAATCATCATCGGTATCATTTCAATTTTGGCACGTTTTGATTCTCGCTGTTCAGTTTGATTTTCATTGACCTGCTCACATATTTGGTGTCACATATCTTCTAACAGCATGTGCCTTTGCTCTTCATTTTCATTTTTCACTTGCTCACATGCTCGGTGTCGCATGTCTCCTAACCACGTGTGTATTTGCTCTTGGTTTTCATTTTTGACTCGCTCACATGCTCGGTGCCGCATGTCTTTGCTCTTCATTTTCAATTTTGACAAGCTCTAATTGTCGCTTTCGCATATATTTTAACCACCCATGCTTTGCTCTTCATTTTCATTTTTGACACGTTTTCTGGATTTTGATTGCTTCATGCAATTTAGCAATGGCCTTTGCTTTAGCAACCCTTATTTGGGTTGTCGCAATTTATGGTCCAGATTGTCAATTTTCACATCTTATCACGTTTGATAGTTCAGGTGTAGGTTCCAAAGAATCATCATTCATAGTAACTGCAAATGCAAATTTTCGTTTCTGGGCCTTCCGACAGACAATATATTATATAAATAACTGATGCGTTGGAAACTCAACAATCTGATTTATACTATACATGACATCACATAAGAAAATACTTATATGATGTCATAAGAAATGATTATATGATGTACTAACATAGTACATGATGTCATTTACAAAAACCAAAATTAAGGCTCTTACCGAATTTTCTCAGACTTCTGACCTATCTAGGTCGTTTTTTTCTGCGAGAATATCCCAAAATACCAAATTTCCCGAAAAAATATGGAGCCGTTTTTTAGAAAAAAAACATATACAGTTATTGCTCGTTTATAAATATAGTATATGTATACTAGCGATGACAAAAAAGAAAAGAACGGAAAAAAGAGGACATCAGTGCTACCTATGCAAAAGTGGTTTTTCTTGTTGATCATGATTGGGAGCTGTCAGTTCCCTCCACGAGGTTTCCAACAGTGGTGATTCCAGTGGTGACACCATTTTGAGGGTTTTCAGGCTATTTTTCAAAATTAGTTTTTGCAGCAAACTTTTATCGTCAAAATTAATCGAAATCATACTTCCTATTCCTGAATCAGCTTTTATTGAATTTTTTTTTCACTTGACAGTTATTTTTCACGAATAGCTTTTAAATTTTTGGTTAATATGGGCCGTGGTTCGTTCTTTACTGGGCCGAAGCTATCGCTGCAACCATGATGGATACGTAAAAGCAACTGAAGTCTCTGCCGAATTTAGAAAAAAATTTCTGAAATTACTTCTGCCAACACAAATTCCCCTTTACCGATTCATTATTATTTTCTAGTTAAAATATACTAAGATCGTTATTTTCCTTTTATATTAGAGAAAATTGTCGATTAATCTTATTGCCTATACGTAGTTTAAACACACGTTGCCATCTATTTCAGATTAAAAATCATTTCTTTTATAGATGACTCTGTCTACAAGCACTGTTTGGCACATGGAATGGGATCCAAGTTGGGAAAAACGCTGGCAAATATTTAGGGAATTTCAGTCTATTAAAGGTCGCGAAAAATGAAACATTACAAGCGTTGTTTTCAATTTAGAGGATTTTATTTTTAGAAATCGTTTTATTTTAAAGTCGGATACTTCTATGTTTTAGGGGCGTATTTAATAAAGAGTGATTCCTAGAAATTACAGATTAGGTCCTATAATTGAAGAATCGACTTAATGCAGGTAATTGAATTATAGGTTGTAAAAATAATCACTTATCATTCCATGTAGCCCCTTCAAGAAAATGATCTAATTTTTAATACCTAGTAAAGGACAAACCACAGGCAATAATAACCGAAAGTTAATCGGTTAGCTAACTTTAGAAATCTAACAATATCTAATAGAATATCTAACAATCTACCAATCTAACAAGATATTTAAAAATTCATCAATCGCATTTCATCTTATTGGAAAAAATGTTTTGCTTACTTTGCTCCATTGAAATATTGTCAAGGAAACACTGTACCATATAGCGTTAGGCCCAGCCAAGTTTTATTGGCTTTTCATACAACTTTCATATGTACAATTAAAAATAAATTTTCATACATATAAAACATAGAAAATTTTCATGCATGTTATTCAAAATAAAGATAGTTTATGCCCAGTAAATTTTTTAAGGTACACTTTTGGGGCAATTTAGGTGTCTTGAATTTGTCCCAAAAAATTCTCAGCTCACCTTTTCATTCTGAAATAAAAAAAGAGAGATGTTACACAAGACAAACTTTCTTAAGCAACTGATAGAGCCATACTTCATTTCAGTGCCACCATGTGGATTAGCTTTACTAACTAACTCTAGGTTAGCTAACTCTAGAAATTGCAGATTAGACCCTATAATTGAAGAATCGACTTAACGCAGGTAATTGAATTATAGGTTGTAAAAATGATCACTTATCATTCTATGTAGCCCCTTCAAGAAAATGATCTAATTTTTAATAACTAGTAAAGGACAAACCACAGGCAATAATAACCGAAGTTCAAAATCCTACTTAAAAAAAAATCTGTCTTGAGAGGAATATTGGTTATTTAAAGCTGATTGAGGATGGCGAGAAAAGTTTATTAGGAAAATCTACTTTCCGTAAACTTTAAAAATAGCTTGAAACCCCTCAAAAGTTGCAGGGGATCAAAATGAATAGTGTATCAGTGGAATCATCAATGGTCATTAATTCTAAAGTGACAGTTTCCGCCCCCCCCCCTTCTTTTTTTGAAACCCGTGAAAAGTATATTTTAGCCTGTGCTTCACGGGTGTCTTCTCTTTTCTATATTTTTTAGTGATGGCAGGACACTGACACATCGCAGAGCAGTTAAAGGCCTCTTTCGGAAGCCAATGCTTGTATGTATGTGTCTTTTATAAATCCGGCACGATAGTCGGATCTATAAAAGAGAAACTCGGTGGGAAGTAAGTGTCCTAGCTGTAACTTTTGGGAAACCGTATCTGATCCGACTTAGATGGTGGAGGAGGAGGGAAGCGAGAGGTCTTAAATTTTGATGCTTCAAGATTTCCGGGCATTTATAGAAATTTTAACATATAATCAGAGTTGATTAAGAATAATGCACTTGTGCTTTCCGAGGTCCAGGGCCGATCCTAACTCTGCGGGGCGAAATTATTTTAATCGGAATACCTGTTACAAGATGTTACTCTATCACAAACACTCAGACGTTGCCCTGAAAGAGTAATCTGCCTTTATGGCATTATCTTGTCAAAAGACACGTTTGTTATGTCATGCTGTATGTGAAGGCGCAGTCTTTGTCAAAATTGCATTTTATTTTAATATTGTGTTTTGTTACTTACAGAAAGTACTAGATATAGCCTTTTCCTTTCAAAAGAGTTCTTAAATACATCTCTATGATGTTTCAGAGTCCCACTAGCGAAAGAATAAAGAGGGAAACATCAGTGCTTCCCATGCGATGTGATCTTCCATGTAGCTCAAGATGAGGAACTAGAAGTCTCCTACATAGGGCTTTGGGCTGATGATTCTAATTTTGCAGTTTTCCTTTCGACCTGAAATCTCTTTCGCGGGGTTTCAGGCTATTTTTCTAGATTCCCATAAATTTATTTTTGCAATAAGCTTTAAATTTTGATTCTTCCTCACTTGACATTTGGCTAGAGTTCATTGTTTACTAGTTGGCATCCTCCCTACTTCGTACGAAAAGGCTGGTTGAGGAAACTTAGGAGGGGGAAACTTAGCATTATATCTTCTATCTACATTCCATTTATATCATTCTATACACTCAAAATTCAAATGTGTACCTGTGATCCGATGTGCAGTTCCGTGCACTAGAGCACAGGTAAAAATACTTTTGGCAAATTAATCCTGGGACCCTCAGAATGGCAATCAATTACGAAAACCAACAGCACCTTGGCAAGAAAAAGAAATTGCGCGAAACTGGACTTGGAAAGACATCAACGGAGGACCAAAAGCCGAGCTGTCAACCGTAGCAAGCGGAACGAGGCAACAAAAACCTGCTGTTTGAAGGTCCAAGGTGCTGTACAGGACTACATTTTAGTATATTGAATATACGACAGCAAAAAAATGTTTGAGGCAGAGGTGTTCACTTCAGTTAAGTTTACCACAAAATTAAAACCAATATATCCACAGTACACTCTATAACTTTCCTGGGAAAAGGGAAAGCCTTTTCCTAAACTGCTAATAACATCTTACTGCAGCATCAATCTGCCTGAGGCAAACACAGTTATAGACTCTCCTTCTTCACTCCAGTCTATTCAAAGCTTTACTATAAAACCCCTCAAATTAAATCCACATTTCCTTTAAATATTTCCACATGACCTCTTGCTATCCCATTTAAGTGCGTTCGCTTGTTTTTGGACCTGGCGGATGGCCTGAAAGTAACCTATAACACAGACACTACAACCATCCTGGGAAGAATCAATAAATAAAAGCAAAATAGTTATATATAAACCCTGAACCAATTCCATACATAAATCAAATAGTAAACAAGTGCAAATCTACTATAGAGACGCCATTCTTGATTTTGTTTGGTGGGCGAGGGGGCACGGTAAAAATGATCACAATATTAAGAGATGTAAACCCCTGTTCCATCCTGTTTTAAAGATATATCGTCGTGAAAAACAAATGGACACACATAAAATATTTATAGTTTCACAATCATGTATAGATGCCTGTCATAAAACAGAGAAAAGCTTTCTACAGAGACACCATTTTAGTTTTTCCTTGGTTTCCTTGGCTTTTTCGGAGAAACGATCTTCAATTAATGAATTTAAGCAAGAAAAATTATGTAAAATTTTCGCGTGCAGTTGAATAACATAGCGTTGTTTCGGTTCATAAACGTGCAATTTCACTTAAAGACTACTAGCTAGAGGTGCTGAAACATTATTGCACGGATTTAGTTTGCGCTCTTGAAATCACATAACAAGATCTTTGGTTTAGAATAAGTAACATTATTTTTTTTAAGTACTTTTTTTTACATATTTACCAAGGTAGATTTGACTAAATTCCTTTCTCAAAGCACCGCGAAAAATCCTTACCAGACCTCCTTAACCAGAAAAATCCTTCTGACCTTCTAATTTGCTTTCAAAAAAAGGGGGGAAAATTGCATAAGTTCGCCTTCTTTTAATAGTTATGACGATATTTTTCTGAATATCAAAGTTTTATGATTTTTCAGCCAAAGACTCAAAAGGTCAAACCAATAACTCACACCAAAAATTTGGTCTGCGCCCTTTGAATCTCCTAACAAGATCTTCACTTTAGAATAGGTTACAATTTTTGTTTTCGAAGTACTACTTTACATATTTAAGAAGTAAGGTAGATTTTGCAAAATTATTTTCCCGGAGCAGCCCTATAAAAGTCATTTCCTGCGTCACCACGCCCAATTAGGACTCCTTAACCGGAAATTTCCTTATAACATTCTAATTCGCTTTCGAAAATAAAAAAATAAGTGTACCCTCTTTTTTTTTAGGTACGGCCAGAGTATGGTCACTTATAAGAATGGAAATAGTACTAGTGTTGACAACAGGGAACTATCAACACCATCTAGCGTTTGGCGACCCTTGATATTTTTTTTCGGTATAATAATAAGACGAATTAATTTAACTGGTCAAATTACGGTAGTAATAAATATCTGTTCTCAGTTCCTAACAGAAAAATGATTACGGAGCTTGAAAAAATTCCAAGTGTCGGCTTAGATGTTACGATCAAGGAATTTTGTTCCACGCTAGATGGCGCTGATAGTTATCTTTCCTGTCGACACTAGCGCCAGTTTCCACTCTTGTAAGTTACCCATACTCTTTGGGCACGATGAATTTTTCCCCTAAATAAAAGTTTTATGATTTTTCAGCCACTGACTTAGAAAGCAAATTTAGTATTGAGACGAATGGCGTCCACATTATAGGCCTAGTAACTCTTTACACTTTTTCACTGTGTCTTCAGGACTTGTCACCGTATGGCCAATTGTTCTAGGATCTTCAAAAATTTCATGATCATTTCCACCTACGCTCGTCTTGTCACCAAAAAAGTGAATTTCATCAAACCCATCTTCTTCTAAATATTTCAGAGAATAGGTTTTGTCCCAGCCCTTTGGGAAGACATCTACACTAATTTGTCCACCTATAAAAAGATGAGTTTTAAGATTTGGGCTTTTAGAAGTCAATCTAGCCTATTCTAATTCCTTTTTTTATCGTCCAAGGGCATATCTGACTCTTAACCTAACAAAAGAGAGTATATTCTATTGCAACTACTGTTGTATCCATGAGACAGTAAAAGGAGTATTCCCCAAAAAATGGAATCAATTTCAAATAGAAAAAAACTCCTTTGGTCTAAATACTAGATTTTTTTAGAAGGCAATTTGAGGAAACAGGGTAGCCAAAAAAAATCCTCCATGAATAAATAAACCCAAAATACACTGGAAATTTTCTCCACCAGATATTACCGTAGAGCTAAAAAAAGAAAACAGATCTTCTTCTTTGAACAGTCTCTGTTAGTTATTTAATGCGCATAGCCTAAATGATCTCTAAAAGATACATATGTAAACATAAACAGTGGAATGAAATCATATGTAACTAGCAACAAATACATAATCGTACCCCAAACGAAAGGGGGCTGACATTCAGCTATATTCCTAAATGTACCTTTGCTAATATTAATCCCTCGGGGAGAGTTCAAAGCCGTTTCTAATTTATTAGCGATGGGAGACTGGCCGTACATCTTGGCAAAAATTGTTTGATGATTCATAAGTAAATACCTAAAAAAAAAACTAAAAAATTGTGTCACCAAATATGTCAATATAGAAGTAATTGAGGGGGAAAACAGATGAGGAAAAAAAGATAAAAATTAATATTAATATTCATGGCAAAAACGAGCTCATAGATGAAGGAAAGATTTTTTTCGTCATAGATAGGAAAGATAGGAAACTTGTAATACTAAAATTAAAAAAGCTGAACTTAGTAGATTTCACACAAACGTGAAATATTATCGCAGTTCGAAGACACTCACTGTGCTATATCAGCATCGTTAATGCTATTTACTTTACCAAATTAATATTATAGCCTTAATCGTGCATCCTATTTTCCACTTAGGCACTAGACACTAACGGAAGTTCTTGAAAAAGAACTCACACAAATTCAATTTCTTGTTATTTGTCTATAGCTTAGCTGAGATAACATTAAGCTTTTGGAAGATTTTTAGTCAGTTTTTTTACTGTTGATTGGAAACTCTGGTTGAAATTTATTTTGTAAAATAAAACTGTGGTATGCCAATGTCTTGTCTCATCTATAATTACTGCCCAGTAATAATAACAGTAATAAACCCTTCTCCATATACAAGATCAGGATACATCCTTCCGATCAGAATTTTCACCGATTTTACATGAAAAGATAAGTAGGGATTAAAAAACTACTAGCGCCAATTATGGTGTAGTACCTGCTGACTTTATTAAAAAAAATAGAAAATTTCAAATATAATTGGACATTTGATATTACTAATCAAAAACGCAGTAGGATTAAAGCTAAATTTTGTCTAATAATTGCCAATTAATCATCATTTTTTTAATTATTTAAAGTTACATCCCAGTCTGCACAAGGTATGCTCAGGTTAGCTTGGAAAAATCCTGGTAGATTGTGCAGATTAGTTGATTTTAACATGTCTGGCCTAATGGGGACAGAATTCTACATTCTTCACACTCCCCTGAATTTTATAGTAGCTGAAAAGATAAGCATACAGCAGTTTAGGGTCAAATAAAGTCATCAAACGGTAGACGATTTTGGTGATTTTTCTTTTTGACACTAGCGCTAGTTTCCACTCTAATAAGTTTTCACACTCTTTTGTACAAACTTTTATTTGTTTAAATTTATTACTGAATTGCTAAATAAATCTATCTATTTGTTTCTCTATTTATCTTCTATCTATCTATATAGTCTGCCAATACTCGCCAATTGGTTTTGCTGAACCTTGCACAGTTTATTATTCAACTTTTTATTTTCAGCATTCTTGTATGCCGTGCCTTTTACAATGTTGCCAAGTAGAAGAGAATTTTAAATAGCTCTTTTAAGCATTATGTGTCATATAAGTTTAGTTAGGATAGGAGTTTTTGGTCCTTTTTAATGTTTTGGTGGTGTATTTATTTTTCAAAATATGTGGATTTTTTCTTTTAACATTTTACTTTCTAGTAGAAAAATATTTCTAGGTTTGAAGTCAAGATAGTAAAATTATATCTATGCCTTTTTAGCGTCATGCTGCTTCTTATTCCGATGCTATTTACACAACTAACTGGAGACTAGAACAGTGTAATTTGTCTTGTGATCATAACTCTGTATTATGTCACATATATGAATAAGATCTTCCCAGGTGTAGTAAATGAAAACGGTTTATGACTTCGAATGTTATGACGACCCCACTAACAGGGGCATATGACGGATTGATAAAAAACGACTAACGAAGGATGAAGTTGAAGTATCAAGACAAATTGAAATATTCAAGGAGAGAATGATGAAAATAGCCAAAAAGATTGTACTACACAACGAACAAGCCTTCAAAAATGTTATATTTAGTGTAACTAAAGATTACTTTGAAACCAAGCGCGGTTTTATGGACAGAAAAAGCATTATAGGCTAATGTGGATAAGACGACAGGAAGAGGGAGGCAGTTGCAAAAATTAATACAAGGCTATAATGAGCCATATAACAAACCATTCTCTAAACAAGAATCAACGAATGCAATAAGTAACCTGCCAAATACATCTCCAACAGTTGATAATGTATCTAAACGCTTTACTAAAGCTCTCTCTAAGTCTTTTGCATAAGTGTTTAGGGACTAATCAATAATGCATAGAAGGATGGGAAATTCCCCGGAGTTTGGAAATTTTACATGTTGAAAAAGTCTGATAAAGATGGTTCAAAAATTGAAAATCAATTAAAATTTGATATAAGGAGACTAGGATTTGCGATAGAGCACAGGAAATTCGTGAACAACATTCAATGTGGAATTTGTCTTGTAGCAGGAATCACTTTACGCTTTGCAAAATGGATAGAATTGGCAACTATTTTGTTAGATATCAAGGTTGCTTTTGACAATATGATACACAGAAAAACGATTGATGTGAATTGAATTGACGAATGAAGAGCAGCAAAAATCAGAGGTAAAATATTAATTTCTTGGCAGATTATTTGAAAGGTCAAAGCGTGGAACAAAGGATCGGAGAAAAACTGTCAGATGTTACAGTGTTTTCTGGAAGAAGAGTTTAAAGGTTCAGTCTTAGGCCCCAGCATGCACAGCGCAAAACCACTTGAGATTTTTATTAGCAAAAGTGAACACGGAAAACTGACCAAAACATAGAAAAACAAAGAAACGGGAAAAAGATGCTGATTCAAAAATTTTTATAAGCAAAACAGGACTCGGATTCACCAATAAAGGAATTGGAATACTCCCAAAGATAGCTAAATATGAAGGGAAACATTGTTGATCACGCGAAAGATGTAAAAGCATTAGGCGTAATGGCAGATCAAAAGAATATAAAAAAAATATGACCTTTTACTCTATTTTGCAACGGGATACGAAGCAAAGGCGTTTCCTTGATTTAAATGAGTGTTTTTGTTTTGTTTTAACGTTCAATCTGGGATACCAAGTCTTGGCTCCAAAAACGGGCATTCTCCATAAAAAGCTGACAAAAATAGCAAAAAACAAGACCTTTTACTCCCTTCGGCAACGAAATACGAAGCCAAAACGTATAAGCTCACTTCGAAGCCCCATTTGATGCACCTTAAATGAGCACGTCTGAAAAAAACTTAACATCAAGAAGCATTTGGCGTTTATGTCCACAAGATCAGCAGTTACATCTACAGTAACGGTTACTGCTACAGTAGAAGTGACATCAGCAATAATTCCCGCGTAACTTCTGAATTTCAGATATTGGGTGAGGCAAAAAAAAAGCCTGTTTCTGCTGCAAGATCAAGAGATTATAAGCAAAACCCTGATATATTATTACAGAAAATTCATCCAACCAAAAACAGAATATCCCTCAACAACAAATGGAACAGTTTGCCACGCTACCAATGGGAGATGTTATTCAAAATACAACGTCAAGGTTCAGATTCCGAGCCGGAAGAACAACTACCGTCTGTTTTCTATTGTTAGAGAGTAGTTAAGTAGACTTAGAAACAAGGAGAAGTCCAAGAATCATCAAGTACATGCAGAAGAATTGGACTGCCAGAAACAATCATCCTACAAGGCGAACAATAATCATACCTAATCACTACAAAACTGATAACAAATACAATAGAAAAAAACTGTACAGAAGTAGCATTAAAGGCGTGTGGATAACATTTGAAATTATAATAAAAACTGCACACATGTCGAAAGTAATTTAATTCAAATTTCTTCACCATGGGAAGAAAACAATATCCTCTCGCATTTCGATCTTAGACTGGAGCAGACAATTCCTGTAGAAATAGGGCATATTCCACTATTCACTGACAGATCTAAGACAGATGTGAATAAACCTATCGGATCAGTATTTCCCTCCCCCCCCCGAAAAAATAGAACTTTAAAAAAACGCTAAAATTCATAGATACAAAAGAATTTATGGTCTGTTCAGATTCAAGGCATGAGTAAGACCTGAAGATGCACCCGCGGCGGCTCAAGACCGGGTTTACTGGAGGAGCATGGTCTCTTCTTGTTTGACGCTGGCGCCAAGTCAGCAGAAGAATAAGGTCAAGTAAGTCAAGTTCTGATTCAAAGAGTGCAATTCAAGCTTTAATGAATGCTTATATCATGGCAAAATCAAGCAGAGAAGTCATAAACTGCTACATTAAGGTACATTGCTAAATTCGCGATTGATGAAAAGGTTATGCATATACAAGCAAAAAAGGAGCTTACTTCAGAAGCCGATACCAAAGGACCATTTTCTTTTAGCAACCTTTAAGTCACTGAGCGTTGCTATAACGGCAAGCCTTTTTATCGGAGAATGCGATTTATAAGGATGTCTGGCAAGTAAAGGTATAATCTTGCTCATGTACCTCCTCTGTCAATCACTTATTCATTTGAACTATAAGGTTACACAGCTTGGTTCAAGCAACTATGTCGCCAGAATTGTGAAGGAGGCAAGGAGTCTTCATTAGGTTGATGGTGAACTGCAGTTACTCAATATCGCACAGCATCACTTTTGCAGGGAAAAAGGGTGAAAATTCTCCTCAAGTAAACTATTATTTATTGACCTTAAAGGCCATGTCCGGTCTGGAGCAAATGTCAAGCGGATAAAATTCCAGCGACGGAATACAGGTGTCAAATCTTGTGGCAATAGTTGTATCGCAGTTTGACTCTTTTGGGTTTTGCGATTGCCAAGTTTAATAGTGAAGGGATTAGGTTTCTGACAAGGTCCAGGGGGTCACAGGCTTTAATAGAAGTCAATCAGATTTTCAAAGGTCAAGTCAAGACTGTTGTCAGTCTGATTGGGTATTGCAAAAACCTTAAATCCCATCTTCTTACAGGATATGCCAACAAATAATAAAAAAATGAGAAAAAAAACCTGATATCAAACATAAAATAAACTATTCTTACCTATAGAGAATGTTAGGTCTTTGGGAAAGTTTTCTCTCAAAACCTCCACAAACTTCTGTCTTATTCCATGTTTCTTATCATATTCAGCAAATGCATTCCTTTCGTCTTGATTACAGCTTCTTCCGATAGGAGACACATTTATCATTCCGTTTCTAAATTCAATAAATGTGCCTCTTTTCAGCGGCAACTTTAACTGAGATAAATAGTGAAGGGCAAAGTTTATAAATTCTTGCACATAATCTTCACCTAGATGTTCGACAATACTCTGAAAAAATGGAGTAAATAATATTTCAATTTATGTTCGACATCAGAGCCCATTGAAAGCAAAAAGACTGCCACCTTAGGGAAACTGCCCTGGCTCTACAGTCCTCGTTCATTTAAAGGCCAAGCCAAAGCTATCAAAGCCACTCTTTTCTGACACAAAGCCGTTCTACAACCCCTTATCCAGACAAAAAAAATCTCTGAAAAAAGCTTAGCATTAGCTGCATTTTAAATTATTGCACATTTAATCAAAGGTAGACCTCAGTTTTCTATGGCAGATGCATAAGTAGTCACAATTTTAAGTGACAGACAACAGATTTTGCAACTGTTTAACTGACAGACTGAGATATCGCTCAAACTGCAGAGGTAAAATCGATGCGCAATCATAAGGGCAATTTCTTTCACCAAACAACTGACCACATAAAGGGAGAGGTCTTCCTCCACCTATACTTGACAAGTCTGTGAATGAGTTGAAGAGAGTAATTCGTCGCAACCTCAGTTTTTTTTTTTTTTTGGTGTTAGTTGCAGCAAATGCATTAAAAATACAGGTACTTGCCTATTATATATAACACACTCGAGAAGTGAAGTTTGGTGACAATAAAATATGATGAAAATAGAATACTTTATTAGCAAAATTGTGAAGGTCATTTGTAAATTATTAAATTGGCAGCTTCGGCGTCGGCTGACCGTCTCAAAGACAAAGAAAAGTTCATTATTAACGCGATTCTTGACCTAGTTCATTATTAACGCGATTCTTGAGGACACCAGTTAATTTGTTTTGACTAGTGATAAAATAGAGTGTCTCACTATCGATGTTCAAGAATCATTTCAGATTGTTGGAAGGGCTACAACACAACTGAGCTGGAACAATCAGTTTTAAATCATTTGAAAGTGAACCACAAAAATAATTTTGTCGACCCAGAAATCGGCGCCTCTACCCAAAAAGTAGAGAGAATGTGGGGTTTCGCAAAGAGGAGGAACAAACGGCACCGATGTACATCCCACCATCATTTAGATTCATACTTAGTAGAATTCATTTTAACGTGATTTTTTAGGTCATTTCTGCGTTCTGGGAGCATAGTTTCAAGTTGCAGTTTTCCCAATTTTGCTAATAAAATATTGCATTTTCATCATATTTTGTTGTTTTTTTTTCATTAGGTTGAATAGGTTTGGTTAGGTTAAAATAGGTTTCTTTAGGTTACGTATTTAATATATGCTATGCTTTTCCCCCCCCCCCCGAAATGTGCAAATTTATAGCCCACATTTGTTTCTAAACTATTTTATTTTCATAATAATTTTGTTTTATTTCATTAGCATTCAGCAAACTTCACTTATCGAGTATATTTTATACAATAGACAAGTGCCGAAATACATCTACATCCCTTAAAGTTCAACCAGGTCAGGAAACCCGAACTGGGGCTTAACCAGAATATCAGTTTGTATAAGGTGTGATTTATGGGGGTGAAATTAGGAAACATGTCGATAGACTAGTCTAATATGGTAAATCCCAGGAAAAATTCCTCAAAATATTTTAAAGGGAAGCAAGAATATATTATGATTCCAAGAAATGAATAGTAACAAAAACATGGGCTCATGATACAAATTAAATAAAAAAACAAGTTTTTTTTAACTGAAAGTAAGGAGCGACATCAAAACTTAAAACGAACAGAAATTATTCCGTATATGAAAGGGGGCCGTCCCGTTCTCAACGTCTTGCCGTTTACGCTAAAGTTTAACTCTTTCTCACAATTCTATTTCTTAAAACAATAAAAAACTTTAGCGTAAAGAGTGAGGTGTTGAGGAGGGGACAGCCCCTTTCATATATGGAATAATTTCTTTTTGAATAATTTTTTTTAATGTCGCTCCTTACTTTCAGTTAAAAAAACTTGTTTTTTTATTTAATTTCTGAACGTTCTTAAATTAATGCCGATTTTGGCTCACCGTACATGAACAATTAAAACGAAATTTGCATATTAATTTTACTTTTTTTTGGCTAAATGGCTTTCTTGAAAGGTGTTTAATTTTATGTACGAACATTTTTATTAGTAATAAATATACGTAACTTACGGATATTACGTAACGAACGCACGGATATTACGTAAATATTTGTATATTTTTATTACGTATATTAGGGGTTTCTCCCTAGTCAATACCTCACTTTGCGCTAAATTTCGAATTGTTTTTCAATTAAATAAGACGAACACCTTCCTCACACCGGAATGTAATGAAAAGATATAGATAGTATTAAAGTACTAAAAAAACTTTATCTGCATTAGCTATGGCGTGTATCTGAAGTTAAACCAATCACATCCTCCCTAGTTTCTGTGCGTGTTATGTGGGGTGGTCGAAAAGTTTTCAGTTGAAAACTTTTTTTTTATTTAATTTCTGATCGTTTTCAAAATAGTGCTGGGAAATCTGGCGACCCCTTCATAGTAACGTTCCTCCCCCACCATGGAAAGATCATCCTACGTAGCCCCCGACCCCCCCCCCCCACTACCAGAAAAAAATTCCACCTGAAAACGTCTGTATACTTCCCAATAACCAATACTATATGTAAACATTGGGCAAAGCTCATAACTTGCAGTCCTTCCGCCGGGGACTGTGGGGGATTAAGATATCCTCAAAGACATAGTTATTGTACTTTTCAACCATACTGAACACAATGAATATCTCAAAATTTTGATCGGGTGACTTTGGAAAAAAATGAGCGTGGGAGGGGGCCTAGTTTCCCTCCATTTTTTGTCACTTAAAAAAGGTGCTAGAACTATTAATTTTCGTTCGAATGAACCATTCCACAATATTCTAGGACCACTGGGTCGATACGATCACCCCTTGAAAAAAAAACAACAAAAAAGAAAAAAAAATAAGTAAACACGCATCCGTGATTTTTCTTCTAGCAGAAAATACAAAATTCCACATTATTGCAGAAAGGAGCTTGAAACCTCTACAGAAGGGTTCTCTGATACGCTGAATCTGATGGTCTGATTTTTATTAAGGTTCTATGACTTTTTGGGGGTGTTTCCTCCTTTTCTCAAAAATAAGGCAAATTTTCTCAGGCATGTAACTTTTGATGAGTAAAACTAAACTTGATGAAACTTATATATTTGAAATCAGCATAAAAATCTGATCCTTTTGATGTATCTATTGGTATCAAAATTCTTTTTTTAGAGTTTCAGTTACTATTGAGCCAGGTCGCTCCTTACTCACAGTTTGTTACCACGAACTGTTTGAAAACATACGAAATTTTACATTTTCTCAGTTAGGGGGGTCTGAATAAAGGGATTCTTCAGCATCCAGAACTTGATGGTTGGTTCATTTTTCATCAAGATTTAGTTGGGATATATCCCCACTTTTTCTGAAATTATACCATTTACTTATTATGAAAACTTTTGACAGCTAATTTTAAGTAAAAAAAAAATCACAAACTTAGAATCTGGATCAACTTAGGATTCTTTTGATACATATGTTGGTTCCTTAACTTTTTTTAAGTTCTTGTTAATATTGGCATGAGATGCACTTTACTCACAATTTGCTACCATAAGATTTTTCAAGTTGAAAAATGCAGTTATTTCCAAAAATGCACAACAACTTTTAAAGTCATTTTTTTGGTTTCTCGGGGCAATTACAGTCCATTAGTATATCATAAAGTGAAACACAGTAAAAAAGTTACTAAAATGAAAATAATAACTAAACACTGGATTTTAACAGAAAAGAAATATACATAGTTATCGGCCACTGGGACTTAGTGCCGCGCTTTCAGGAGAGGGTTTGGGTGCTTCAAATACTCACAAACTATTCGGAATCCCCTTCCAGATATCTTTCCACATCCTTTATTATTCTATGGCAAATTTTAGCGAAAAAAAATTGCTGTTTTTATTCTTACTTCGAAACCAGTGTTTAATTTCAATTCTGTTTTTCTTTGTGTTGCAAGATTTATTTCTATCTAAAGACTATTTTCACTTCTATCTTCTTTGTTAGTGCACGAGCAAAAACGAGCCCAATCCCTAACAATGGGAATACAATATCCTGAATAGGATAAGAGGAGAGGGGCGGGTATAGTGAGCCAGAAAATTTCTCAAAGAGGAGCATGGCCCCAAAGAGAAGTAAATGGTATATTTAGATGAAAATATCAGCATTTTTCTCAATTATTAACATTTTTTTTCACAAGGGATCCTGAGGGAAGAAGGTGTAGGTCTCACCGTTCACCTGTGAGTCCAGGGGACTTGTTGGTCATGTATAGTTCTGCCCAATCCTATAATTATTGTGTTGTATGGCCCACAACAAGCCAAGCTTCTTGGGCCAAATAATTTTTCTTTACGTTTGTAATGGAGTTTAGTATTAATAAAATGATTGATTGATGATTGATCGACACAGTATTCCACCTTTAGACTACAAGCGGCCAAGCCTTGTTGGCTTAGGTCACTTGTTTGCCTGTGAGACAAAGCAAATTCAGTCCCCCATTTTGCACACAAGTCCAGTGGACATTGTCCGTCACGCGTCAACCCAAAATCAATCCGATATTTCATTCTGTAATTCTATGACTATCTACCTTAGTTCTGCCCTAGGAATGATGCGTGGACGGATGGATGATAGACTTATCTATCAACAAGTGAAATGAGATCATTTTTATACCATCCTAAAAAGGGCTTATGCCACTCACTCACTTGGACTATCTGTCCTGGCTTTTTCTACATTTAAACCAAGGCTTGATGCCCACAACTATTTGATTTTAATTATTGAGGGAAGAAATTGCTGGGTATATTTAAAACCCCAATTACCTGTAGTTTGCTGGCGTAAAATACTCCAAGAAACATTTGATAGTTCATTTTTCCAGGATCGTTTTTTTATTATTTAGTAAGGGGAATAAAAACTAAGCAAACTTATAAAAGAAGAAAAGAGCTGTAAACGGAGAAAGTAAAGTGTAGAAACCTCAAACGGTTATTAATTAGTTGATATGAGATCTATTTAAGAAATTACTACGAAAGAAAAAACAGAGCTTACAACAAACAGAAGTTACATGAACAAGAAAGCCAAACTTAAACAAACTTTGTACCATAAATATGTGTGGTGCTCCTGTTCCTCGAAACATACCCTAACCTGAAAATAGAGTGTTATTTACACTTTACTGAAAACCTAATAAATAGCTTAAGTTGAAAGTTTAGATAATCAAAAGTTAAAATATACTATTGCAAGTCGTCGCGGAAAAAGTGGGGCAGCGTAGTAGCAATGCTACTTGGCAGTTTTCATGGCCTAGTGAAATTGGTTGGCAGATTTGAAATTTGTTGGGAGATTTGGCAGCTTCTTGGAATTTCGTAGAATCCTGCTACTGACAGCTTTAAAACTTTTCCATACCGGGTTGCAGGGAAGGGATTTTAAGGTACAAAAGATTGAAAAAGATTTATTACATATGAAACTAAACTGATTTCCACAAATTTTCAACTACCAAAATCAGAATTCCTGTATTTTTGAACGAAATAGGATTTTTAACATTATAATAGAACAATAGATCAGTTCCAAATATGTTCGTATTATCAGTATAGCATAAAGGACAGTTCTGAATTTTTTTTTTCTTAATTTTTTTTTTATTTATTTATTTTTTTTTGTAAAGAGAGGATATAATTACTTGGGATACTCACCCCATGTACATTAATGATAAGGGTGGGGTACTACAAAATCGTTCATATTTACAAGTTTTCTCTTTTTATAATACTTATGATACCTATAAGTATTATGCCTACTGTCTTTTAACATTGAACTTTTGTCTTTTATCATTTCATGTTCTTTATATTGAATTAGAAAACACATTCCTCATTATCTTCTTGAAAGCCACCATCGGCTCCGAACACAAATTGGAATATGACAAAATGAACGTCTCTCCTGTATGTCTTATGAAATTGATTATATTGGCATCCAAACGGTTCAATTCATTATTATAACATTTCTTTGCATTAAATATCCTGTAGCTTTTATTGCTAAAGAAAACGGTGAAACGCCCTTTAAGATTGATACCAAAGACTTCTTACCAAGGCCGTATCCAGGGGGGAGAGGGTTTGAATCCCCCTCCACCGAAATATTTGTCCTACTCGTAAAAATGCAAAAAAATGCAAATAAACAACTTTTTGATGTGTTTTTTTTGTAACCCTTGCCCCGAAAAAAAAGAGGATATGGCACTGCGTCTTACAAATCAAATCTAAAATGTTAAGAAAATTAAGGAAACATTTTGAGATGTTACTATGAAAGTAAGTTTTTCTTAACATAAGGCTGAAAATTTCTAGGTATGCACAGGTTGATGGAATTATGTTTGAAGATTGTATATATTAATCACCTCCTTCACTGAGGATTCCCATGTTGCAAAACGTGTCTGAAATACTGCACAATACTTGGTATTATTCAAATTTTAAGCATGTTTGCTTTTTGACAAAATATATACTAAAAAACCCAATTGGGTGCATTTTGTATTTGTTGTGACTTATATAATCTTTTACTTTCTCATTTTTTCAGAAAAAAGAGCACATAAATGAGTGAAAGGTGAGTGTTTGATTCTCATACGCACAGGAGGATCTGTCCTGAGTGCAAAGGTGAGAGGGATCAATCAACAATTTTTTTTTATAAAAACCCAAATTTGCCAGGGTACCTTACGGGGTCTCAGGAACCTCCCTCCCTCAACCTGAATGAGGATATAATAAGAAATATGGCAGAAGCAAACTCTACTTTCATGGATATTAAAAAAGAAAATACAACACACAAAATGAAACAGCAGTTAAAATAAAAATAAAAACAAGAGGGTGAACTGACAATCAGGCACAAAATATAATCCAGGGAAAATAAAAGATTAAAATATATAATAATGAGTAAAATCTACATAGGTAAATAAGTAAACATAATACATAATAAATAATTCAATATTTAATTATATATAGTAATGTAGATACAAAAAAGTAAAACTTACAGTTTTACCTATTTGCTTTCCTCCTTTGTAAGCTACTAGTCCATTTTCAGCAAAAACATAATCAAACTTATGAACAACTGCAAAAAAAGATTAAATTAAATTCCTGGGAATGAAATAAAACGCCTCATTAAAGTTCAAGTTTATTTTGTTCATTATGTTCATCTCCAAGAAAGGAACCTTTAAATTCACATACTATGTCTAATGGTTGTTTTTTCTCCAAGGGATGGTGGAAGCATTTACTGAATGATTCCTTAGAAATTCTCACTAAAACACTTCATGAACTTTGAACTTTGACTTTATTGAATATAAACACACAAATAAAACAAAACTCCAGGGACTGATCAATGATCCCTAGGGCCTAAATGTAACCCTGGAGAACATGTTGAGCCACACTAGCAGCTCATTAAAGTGTAATATACACTAGCCCATATGTAGGTATTTGTGTGCAGGCTACTGGAGTTGTTGCAATGAATTATTGGGGAGAAAAGGCATAAATACACCACAAATTAACATTTTATGTGTGTTTATTGAATTTTTATATAACTTTTATCACCAGAAACTGTTTAAAGTTTGAAATCATGCAATAATTCTTTTTTAATACATTGTATGGTTAGTGAATATTTCACTTTTGAGATGACAGAGCCCACAATAGGAACAAAGTCGTCACAAGCTTAATAGTACGGGTATTTTAGAGATCTAAACGTTTAATAGATAAATGCATAAATGCAGCCTCAAACAAAAGTTGTGATAAGACCTAAGCTTCTTCAATGAGCCTTTAGTGTTTAAACCAAATGTTTCGAGTTTTGTGGGAGGGAGAGGAATATCTGATCATAATGCCCCCCCCACCCTGAACAGCACTGGTATTAGTAAAGAAACTGCATTCGCAGAGTTATTGAGGAAATTAAGCCACTATTACCAGCACATAAACCCAAAATGACAGTCGATTTGTGAAATCAGGTTCTGCAGTCTTAGAATATAAAAGCTTAACTTCAGAATTTTTTTTTTCAAAAAGTCACGAAAATTCCAAAGCTTGGACTTAGCTATTTTACGCACCAAGTCAGGAAAACGCTTGTAGCCTATTTGCACTAAACTAGGACTTAGCATGGACCCCACCCAAAATTAGAACTCAGTTGGTTTTTGCATTGGATCAGTTGGGGACGCAAAACTCTCCTAGACTTAAATTATGCTGATGATTTAAGAATTAAATACTAGCAAAATGAACGAATTTTTAGAGACTTTGAGTGTTCAAGGTACAAGAATAGGTTTGAAAATTAATATTAAGACAAAACAGCTAAGACTAAGAATAAGTGTAGGTGAGGAGGTGATGTTGGGCAACAAGAAGATCAATCAAGTGGAGAGCTTCACTAACCTAGGTAGTATTATTAGTAAAGACAGTGGATACAGTGAAGAGGTTAAAAGTAGAATAGCCATGGCCCAGGGTGTTTTTTTTTTACATCTGAAAAGAGCTTGAAAGAATAGAAAGGCAAGTCTGCAAACCAAGACCAGAATATTGGGAGCTACAATGATGACAGTGATCAAGTATGGCTCTGAAATTTGGGCATTCCAAAAGACAGAGTAGGATATTCTAAATGTTTTCCAGGGAAATTCACTACGTATTGCTTTAGGTACCCGACTGACTGACTGTATCTCAAACAGTAGGCTGTGTGGAAAATGTGGGTCAATCCTGCTTTCTAGGGCTATAATGAGAGATGGGTTGAGATGGCCAGGACACGTTCAACGGATTAAGGATAACAGACTGTCAAAGATAGTCCTTGTTGGCCAACCTTCTAGGGTCAAATGAAAAGTAGGTCGTCCCAGAATAGAGTAGGAGGATGTTGTAAGGAAATAATTAACGGAAATGGGAACTTCTTGAGAAGGTGTAAAGAGCAAGGCTTAACATAGACTGGGATGGAGGAAAACTGTGTGTAGTTGTGTTGTCCTCAGGCAACTGGCTGCTGCAGTGAGTTGTTAGTAGTAGCAGCAGCAGGATAATGTCTACTTATTCCACTAAAACAGATCTGAAAAGAACTAGATAGTTACATAATTTTGGCTTCTTGTCCTTAGAGATGGATGAATCACATCCCCTGCTCCTAAAGACAAATGTTTTAGACTTCTAATCATTCTGAGAGATATGGCCTATTCCAAAATTTTAATCAAATGCCAGGGACAGAGGGGGGTACAGGGATACTTGGGGCAAAAGAGGCCAAATGAGAGGGGATGGTTACCCTCCAACCACAATTACCGCTTGGAAATGAAACTAAAACTTGCAATTGCTAATCAAAGAGCCCCCTTCCAAGTTTATAATCATATGTTGTATTGAAAATGACAAGGAAAAAATACCTTGGGAGATACATAGCTGTTACTTAATCAATACTACATGCGAATTCTATCATACTGACAAATTTTGACTAGTTGCTTCAAACTAAATTAGTTTTATGCATTTGGAATCAAAAGCACATCTTTTGACCAGGGCTTTGGTGTCTTAGTTTTAGTGATTTTTTGCTGAATGGAGTCAAAGTAACAGAAATAATGTAAGACCCTTTGGAGTCGAAGGTGGAGTTATGGAAACACATACAGGCTGGAGTCAAGTTGAATACTCTTAAATACTACTAAAAAGTGGCAATAATAAACAAAATTAATATTGCAAGCTAATCATAGTGAATGGGATTTTTTTTGCACAATACAGTAGCACTACAGAAACAATTTCATTATACTAATTGTGTCACTATTGAAAAATATACATATAATATTTGCAAATATATTACATATAAAAGTCAGAAAGGTAGCAAAATGCTTAATGGATTGACAGAGACACCTTTTTAGCACTTTACAGCAATTCTGGCAATATAGAATATAACATTTATAAAATAAATATTAGCATTTAACAGGATTACTAAAATTATCATAGGCAGCGCAATCACGATGCCTAAGTAAAGAACAATGTTGGCACAATGTATTTTTTTTTCCATACCAGGGCACTTTGTATTGAAGGAGTTGTTGTAGAAACTTCGAAAAGGGCTCATTCAATTGGAAATCGGAGTGGCTAGTTCCCTTTTTAATAGTCGAAAGTGATTGGAAGGCAACTAACACCCCTTCCACATCCACCATTTCTCCAAACACATCCAATCAAAATTTTGAGATAGCCATTTTGTTCAGCATAGTTGATTTCCAGACAGAAAATATGTTTTTGACGAGGACACTCCCCCACAACCCTCAGGGCAAGGGTTGTAAGTTATGCCCTAGGGGCTTAAAAGAAAGATGTTGGCACAATGTATTATTTTTTTCCTTTAGACCAGGGCACTTCGTAACAAAGAAGTTGTCGTAGAAACTTCGAAGAGGGCTCATTCAATTGGAAATTAGAGTGGCTTGTCCCCTTTTTAATAGTTGAAAGTGAATAGAAGGCAACTAATACACCTTCCACATCCACCATTTCCCAAAACACATCTAATCAAAATTTTGAAATAGCCATTTTGTTCAGCATAGTTGATTTCCAGATAGAAATTATATTTCCGAGGAGAAAACTCCCCCACAGCCCTCAGGGCCAGGGTTGTAAGTTATGCCTAGGGGGGCATATAAGGTTTTTATAGAAAGCATTGTTGTAGAAACTTAAAAAAGGCTCATTCGATTGGAAATTCAAAGGGCTAGTGTCATTTTTAATAGTCAAAAGTGATTGAAGGGCAACTAACCCCCCTCTCACGCCCACCATTTTCCCAAACAAATCCAATCAAAATTTTGAGATATCCATTTTGTTTGACGTAGTTGAAACTTCTGGAAATTAGGTCTTTTAGGATGATAACCCCCTCAGAGCCCCCAGTACAAGGGTTGTAAGTTATTCCCGGGGGGCTTATAAGGTTTACTTAGAAAGTTGTTGTAGAAATTTTAAAGAGGGCTCATTTGTTTGGATATTGAAATTGCCCTTTTTAATAGTCGACAGTGAGTGGAAAGTAATTAACCCCCCTCGCACACCCACCTTTTCCCCAAACACATCCAATCAAAGTTTAGAGATAGCCATTTTGTTCAACGTAGTTGAAAGTTCTGTATTTGTTTAAGGATGACAACCCCCCCCCCCAGAGCAAAGGTTGTAAGTTATACCCTGGGGGCATATAAGGTTTTTACAGATAGAGTTGTTGTAAAAACTTCAAAAGGGGCTCATTCAATTGGAAATTGAGAGGGCTAGTGCCCTTTTTAATAGTTGAAAGTGATTGGAGTGTAACTAACCCCCTCTCACTCCCACCATTCCACCAAACACATCCAATCAAAATTTTCAGATAGCAATTTTGTTTAAAATAGTAGAAAATTCTAGAAATTAGGTCTTTGAGGATGAACCCCCCCCCCCAGCCCTCAGGGCAAGGGTTGTAAGTTATGCTCTGGGGGCACATAAAGTTTTTTTTATTGAAAGTGTTGTTGTAGAAACTTCAAAAGGGCTGATTTGATTGGAAAATGAAAGGGCTAGTACCTTTTTTAATAGTTGAAAGTAATTGGAGAGCAGCTGACACCCCTCTCATGCCCACCATTTCCCCAAACACATCCAATCAAAATTTTGAGATAGCCATTTTATTTAACATAGTTGACAGTTCTAGAACTTAGGTCTAAGAGGATGACAACCGCCCTAACAGCCCTTAGGGCAAGAGTTGTAAGTTAAGCCCTGGGGGCATATAAAGTGTTCATAGAAAGCATTGTTGTAGAAACTCAAAAAGGGCTCATTCAATTGGAAATCAATGAGGCTAGTGCCCTTTTTAATAGTCAAAAGTGATTGGAATGCTTGATATTTTTATAGTAAAGATCCATGTGGGCATAATGTATTATTTTTTTTTTTTTTTTTGTTTAGACCAGGGCACTTTGTATCAAAGAAGTTATTGTAGGAACTTTGAAAAGGGCTCATTTGATTGAAAATAGAAAAGGCTGGTGCCCTTTTTTAAATCGAAAGTGATTGAAGGGCAATCAATCCCCCTCCCACACCCACCCTGCCATTTGTCCATTATGTTTGAAAACTAAATGTTACCTTAAGATTAAATCAAAATGCACTGTGTTAATGCTAATTCCCAATAAGGCATCTCAACAGCATCCCAAGAATGACTGAGGGTATTATGTTCAAACTTTCGAGGCTACTTCTGCTCTTAAAATTTAACCAAATCGAAATAGCATAAGTTAATCCAAGCTATCAAAGAAAGTAAGCAGATTTTTTTGCAAATGGTATCAAGTTTTCCATTTCAGGTCAACTAGAGGAGGTATGAAACAAAATTAAACACTACTCTCTGTGTCTAGATTTTTAAAAGGGTGTATGTTGTTAAAAATTGCTGAAAAATTTTCTCCAGCATACAAATAGCAGGCAAAACTAAAAAGTCTTGAAAAAAAACAAAGAGATTTAAAGCATTATTTTCTTTTTCCCTGAAAAGACTATGTCAATATAAAACAAACAGAAATTAATAAAAAAAAACTTTTTCCACAAAATCAGTTTTTCAAAGAAAAGTAAAGAACTCCATTAAACCAAAAATGAGCAAAAAATAAATCAAATAATCTACCAAAGCATGAAACTTCCACAAATCAGCATCAATAAATAAATGAAACCCAAAACAAACAGAAATTACAATAAATAGCAGAGTCAAACACAAAACGAGCAGAAATTAACATAATTTGGGCTCAAAACCCCTATGCCTTCCTAAGCCCAGAAAATAATTTGCACTTTACTGAAAAAAATACAAATGAATGTTAATATACGTATAGGCCTACTGATATTTAGTAATCAAAATGTTAATATTATTTTATTTATTAAAGCTATAAAAGTAAAAACATTTATATTATTTATATCAAATTACATATTTATATCAAAATTTTCTATTGTATGTGTTTGTGGAAATGGTGGGTGTAAGAGGGGTGTTAGTTATCCTCCAAGCACATTCAACTATTAAAAAGGGCACAGTGGATGTACAAAACAATGTATATTCCAATACTGCTTGGACAACAGTCATTCAGTAACCTCAGCAAGCATTACCTTCCTAACACTATTTCCACCCCCTGTTCCCCTTTGTTAAGGCTATCCCTTTAGTCCATTTATTAACATGTTATACTCAAGTAACAACCTACTATGCTGTCACAACATGCATCTAAGCAGTCCAGAGATAAATTTAGCCTCATCTTCTTGGGACAGTCTTCAGCCATTGCCCCTCCCCTCTTAATTAGAAACTGGATGTTTTATAGACTAGATATCCTATCATATTTCATCATTCATCTATAGTAGGCTAATATACATATGCTAGAATAAAGATAAATTTATTGCTCCCATTTAACATTATGACAGATTGAAGACAAATGGTGCATGTAAGTTATTTATCATTGAGGAATTTACTATATATTGAAGGAGCTTTTGATTGTTTAAGTATGTTAAAAAGCTCCACTTAGACATGACCTTTAGAGAGGGGGGGGAGGGGTTAGGGGGGCTAATAAGCATTTTGATGCATAAATTTTTCCTGGAAGGTGCCTTTTGGATTTACCTGAATGGTAGAGGGCCAAGGTGTCAATTGTAAAAAGGGGGAACAACTACCCTCTATACTCTAAAAATTCCTTTTATTGCCTTAGCCTTTAAAAGAACACAAAACTGTCAAACCTCAAAGATTCTTTTTTCTAACTTTTTTTTTTTTTTAATCCTTAGCCCTACTGGTATCTTGTATTTTCTTAAATTGGCATCAATGAAGAAGGAATAATCAGTTGTCCCTTAACTTCTGTTGAAGAAATCCATTTGCCTATTTGTTGCAACTTTCCAAATTGCTGCTTTTCAAAGCAAAAAAAAAAAAAAAAAAAAAAATGAAACAGCACAAACAAACTAATGTCTGGACTTTTCCTATATATCTTGTAGACTGCACCTTGGAGTTTACATCTTGCAATCACAGTAAAAAAAAATCTCTGAGCTGAGATTTTTTTCTTTTCCTAGCTAATCTGTTTTGGATTTTGACAAAATTTTTAATATTTCACAGAGGTTTTTACATTTCTAATTAGCAAAAAGTTGCCTACAAGAAAAAATTTCCAAATTAAAATTTAAACAATTTGACAATCAAGAAAATTTTTCTTCTGAAATTTTGCCCTGGTCAGCCCTTAGAAAATCTATCATCCAAGCTTTTCACAACTTACAAGCTAAGTAGTTTATCAAAATGACCCAAATTTGGGAAGACCCACAATAGCAATAAGACTAAATCATAACTTTCAAAACAAACAAGGAAAACACCAACAACTCAAACTATGAAACAGCATAACTAAACATACTAAACCATAAGTTTCAAACAATGTCCTTTTCAAAATAGACAAGGAAAGCACAAAAACTCATACCACAAAACAGTAGTAACTAAAAATACCCAATCACAAGTTTCAAACAAGGCACCTTTAACATCATAACAAAGCATCATAACAAACAAAGCACTGATAAGTCAAACCACCAAACAACATAACTTAGCATACCAAATCATAAGTTTCAAACAAAGCACCTTTAGAATACAAAACCTATCACAGAAAAGTTAAACCATGAAACAGCATAACTAAACATACAAAACCATATGTTTCAAACAAGGCACATTTGAAATAAACAAAGAAAGCACAGGCAAGTCAGATAGGGCCTAATGAAACAACATAAAAAAACATACTAAACCATAACTTTCAAACAAAGCCCTATTGAAATTGACAAGGAAATGCAAAGACAACTGAAAAACACAAAACAGCAACTCAATATAGCAAACCATAACTTTCAAACAAGATACCTTCAAAATAGACAAGGAAAGCACACCCAACTCAAACCACAAAAAATCACAACTAAACATATCAAACCATAACTTTCAAACAAAGCCTCTCATAACTTTCAAGGCATTACTAAGAAACTTAGCAAAGAAAATACAAACCACAAAACACAGCAAACCATAACTTTCAAATGAGGCACCTTCAAAATGGACAAGGAAAGACCCCACAACTCAAACCAGGAAACATCATTTAAGCCATTGCTTGCTCTCCATACCATCCCATGAAATATAAATGTCAGAAAATTTGAATATTTTTCACTGCAAATTCAGGATATTAATTTTGGTTAAATTGCAATGTTTATCCAAAATTTTGGTTATTGCAACAAGCCATTGGGCTTTCTCCTTTATTGAATAAAATAAATAAATAAAACAGATAGCTTCTCTGGAATTTCCATCAAAGCTACAAGGAATAATGGATCCCTACTTGCCACTTTGGCAAAGGAATTGGGTGACAAGATTTTTAGTCAACCAGAAGAAACTCTACCCAAGAAACTAAAAACAGAAGTGTTAAAATATTTATAATCAGCAGACAACACTATCAATCCATTTGAGACCTACACTATACCCATAACTAGTGGGTAAAATGAAATTCTAGTGAAACACAACACTGAATTATCTAATAGATAAAGAAAAGCTATTTTACATGCTACTGAATTAAAAGTTAAGGAAAAAGAGGTCCTATTTAGGGAATTAAATAAGCCATGTGAATTGAAAGTTTGTGCTAAAGTATTATCTATCAACTCTCATTTATCCAATCAATATGAAGCTTTGTATTGGAGAAAGTCCTTACATCTGCAACATATGTGCTAACAAACTTTCTCAGAGAATTACCTAAAATTGCAGCTTGGAGCAATCTAAGGATTTTTGCTTGTGATGCTCAAGAGTTGATGTAAGAAATTGTTTTCATTGTCATTTAGTGACCAGGTGCAGTGGAATGATTGGTAGCTTTCCAGCAAAGTCTGCACTTCCTCAAGGACCAGTCAGTATTCAACCTTTGTTTAAAATGTCCACAGATTCAGCAGTAACCATTTCTTTGGAGAGCTTGTTCTAACTATTGATGATTCTTGAGGAAGAAAATTGAGTTCAGACTCTAGATAGAATAGGCTACTTAACAACTTCTAATGACCTCAGGTTCTTGAATTAGGACCAACAATTGGAAATAATGCTGGAACAATGGTAGCCTCCATTAACTTAAAGGGTATAATGGCATCACTTCTATTTCTCCTTAGGCTATATAAGTGTTAGGAGTTTCATATTAGTTTATCTTGCAGAGTAAAAAAGCTCCCACATGCTGGATATCACTTTGGTGGCACATCTTCCAAAACTTTTATGTCTTTTTTTAAATACATAGAGACTAGAGACATTTTGACATCAAGCTTGGGATGAACTAGTCCCTTATACAGAAGATAAATGACTGTGGGGAACACATGAAAGAGTATTCTTAATCAGCCCCAGAGTTGAACTAGCACCAGCAGCAGACTTCTTAGCATGGGTACTGAATTTTATTTTCTTGTCATTGTTGACTACAAGATTTTGTTTGTCATTTACAGAGAAGATTGGGTGGTTTGAGTGAGAATAAGAGCAACAAGGATTCATTTTGCCAAAGTGAATGACACAGTAATTGCCAACATTGAATTCAAGAAGCCAAGGCTCAGCCCATTGATTATTTTATCCAAATTATATATTTCTAATACACTTTACCAATACATCTCTTCTTTCAGCCAATGTACTGGTAAATTGAATCAACTGTGACAAAACAAGAACCAGAAAAACAAGAGTGACAGGTGGTGAAATATATTGGAAATCTAGAACATGGGCAATTTATTTGCACAATATGGGGAGGGAGGATTGGGGGTAAAGTATAGTGGAGCCTGAGTCAAAATGTGTTAACAATTATTCTGCATATTGTGAATTAGGAATTATTTTCTTAACAGGTTTCCTTTTCAATAGCCCCTAATCTAGACCTTCACCTAATAACCTACCTGTTCAAACCTTAGCTGTAAAAAATCTCTCATCTAGAACTTGGTTGAATTTATATCCTTGGTAAGCCTGCAGATAAGAATGAATAAAGAAAAATTATGGTAAATTTTTTGTTATTCATATTATTGACTTATGTATAAAGTAAACATACAACTTGATGGCTTTTTTTATGCTCTTTCCAGATATAATAATCATTTTTGTCAGAAATGAATTTTACCCTCACCTTTAGGCTATATATACCAATTCAGGGTATATATTTGCACATTAGGGGGGAGGGTGTCAATTTAATTTCAATCTAATTTCTGTGCAAATATATAGGCTACCCTGAATTGGTATATATCCTATAGGCCCTAGGGGTGGGGGTAAAATTTCTTTCTGACAAAAATGATTATTATATTTGGAAAGAGCATAAAAAGGCATCAAGCAGTATGTTTACTTTATTCATAAGTCAATAATATGAATAACGAAAAATTTACCAAAATTACTTAGGATTGTAACCAGAGGTGCCATCCCCCCTCCCATAGACCTACATGATGCAGCTGACACCAACTAAACTGAAAAAGATTGTTCCTGTAAATCAAATCATCCTTCCTAAGGCCTACAGTCAGTCCTCTTCATAGGCCTATTCAAAATCATAGCCTACCTCACCCCTCAGCTTACCTTCAGTTCCACCCATTTGTTCAGCAATTTTAACCAGGTCAGAGCCCCCAACAAGGGCAACTTTTACTATCGGTTTCAGTGTATTAACTAAAAATTCTTCCGTTTCTTGAACTATCCTTTGTCTAGGAAGTGTCAGAGTTCCGTCAACATCAAATAAAAATATCCTTTTAGACATATTTAGTCTTATTCAAATGGACATATTCAAGGTTTCGTTTTCTATTCAGGCAGGTTAGGAGTCTTTCAAAGATAGGTAGCACTAAAAGTTCGAAAATTTTCGAAAGTAATTAACTAATTCCAACTTGATCGATTCTTTATAAAATACAATTACTTTTGAAAAATGATGGATACCATCTATAAATACGGTGAATACTAGTAAGGTTGGATCAATTCTCTCTGAATTTTAAGCTTGGCAACTTAAGTGCTTCCAACCGTCTCTGATATAGTAAGTGCTTAAGGTACGAGACAAACTTAATTGCATGTTTTTGACACACCACTAAGAAGTCAACGCAAAAAACATTGACATCTTTTCTTGACCACACTAAGAAGTCACCAAGCAAAAGAATGATACATTTTCAACACCACACTAAGAAAACACTCACGTCAAAATTATAAATAAAAGAGCTTGAAAAGCCAGTTATTTAAAAAAGCTGAGTAATGCATCTGTTACATATTTTTTCTACACAACACTAAGAAAACGCTCACGTCAAAATTATCAAACAGTTCGTGATAACGAACTGCAAGTAAGGGGCGACTCGGGTCAATAGTAACCGAAACTCTAAAAAATGAAATTTTGATACCAATAGATACATCAAGAGAATCAGATTTTTATGCTTATTTCAAATATATAAGTTTCATCAAGTTTAGTCTTACTCATCAAAAGTTACGCGCCTGAGAAAATTTGCCTTATTTTCGAAAAAAGGGAAAACAACCCCTAAAAGTCACGTAAAAGTACGGGGGAGAATCTGTTTATGGAGGATGTTTCTTGGGGGACGGGACATTTCTATGAAGGGGGCGCCAGATTTCCCAGCATTAGTTAAAAAAATATCAGAAATTAAATAAAGAAATAGTTTTTTTTCAACTGAAAGTAAGGAGCAACATTGAAACTTAAAACGAGCAGAAATGATTTACGTATATGAAGGGGTTCACCCCCTAGTCAATACCTCGCTCTTTATGCTAAAGTTTGAATTTTGATCGAATCACAAACCCCTTAATCACAAAGGCCGGTTAATTAGAATAATTAGCTCTTTTGAAAGTACAGAACTCCTAGAACTCCCTAATATACGTAATAAAAACATAAAAATGTAAAAATTCGTTACGTAAGTTAATTCGTAAGTTACGTCAGAACAAAATTTCGAGAAAGTCATTTAGCCAAAAAAAGGAAAATTTACATGCAAATTTTGTTTTAATTATTCATGCACGATGAGCCAAAATCAAAGCTATATTAATTCAAAAACGGTCAGAAATTAAATAAAAAAAACAAGTTTTTTTTAACTGAAAGTAAGGAGCGACATTAAAACTTAAAAACAAACAGAAATTATTCCGTATATGAAATGGGGCGGCCCTCTCTTCAAGGCGTCGCTCTTTACGCTAAAGTTCGACGCTGTCGCACAACTTTGTTTTTTTAAACAATAAAAAACTTTAGCGTAAAGAGCGAGGCGTTGAAAAGGGGATAGCCCCTTTCATATACGGAATAATTTCTGTTCGTCTTAGGTTTTAATGTCACTCCTTACTTTAAATTAAAAAAACTTGTTTTTTTATTTGAAATAAAAGAGCTTAAAGAGTCAGTTATTTATAAGAGCTGAGTAATGCATCTGTTATATATTTTTTCTTTTGTTCCAAAAACGAGTAGAAGGTGAAATAATTACTCAATGCAAACTTAAAACGAATGAAAATTACTACAAAAAGGACTGTGTCTTCATATATAATACAGATTTTCATGGTCTCTTGGCTTCTAACCATAGACAATGTGAACTTAATGTCATGGTAACATCACAGGTCCGAAACAGCCACACTGGAAAAAATTTGTCAATTCTTCCTTCCACACTGTATTATATGTTTCTTTTTCTTTGCATGTGGTAGCAAAACTTTGAATCTACCTTGTCTTTTAATACAAGAAAATACTACGTACAACATACATGATTAAAAATAGGAATACGGAAGTCAACGCCAAGAAATTCAAAAGTTTGGTCTCGGGACTTATGCATTGCTATAGAAAATACAGATCGAAGTGGAAATTGATTTAGTTCAACAGTACATCCAAATTGACCTTTATTGGAGTCAAGCGTGACTCTAGAAATGTAAACTTTGTTTCCTGATTTTTCCCCAGTAATTATATCCGTTTTAATTATATTGTTACATAATTCAGTAGTAATAAAGTGAGTTCCATTGCACATTCCTTTTGAAATATCTGGGCAACTCAAAAGAAATTGTATTTTCCTTTCATTGTAAGTAATAGGGTGGCGAATCTGCAGTAGAAGTTAAATTGAGGATTCTGGACGGAATTTAATTCGTAATTTACAATTTCCACATTTATTTTACTAAATTCTTTCTTGATCGAAGCTAGAATAACGCGATGCTTCATTAAATTGAAATTTTGATTTGACAGACACGTTCCAAAAAGCTCCTCAATTGTATTACCAATAGGAATTATATCTTCCGGTAATTAGATTTCATTGAATTTATTTTTGGAAAGATTTCAATTTCCCAGGTCTAGGATGTACTTTGCAAATCCTTCTTGTTCAAGACTATCTCGCATATTTTATTCTAAGAAAACAGTTTTACAATAATTCAAAAGATTTTTTTTAATACTCAATTCAAGGGTTTCACTGCCGTTTCTTCAAAGTTGAACTAGATTTTTCCCTCTGTTTTTCCGAAATAATGAGGATGATAGACAGCCTATACAATATTATCTACAAGTTCAGGCTGTGTTCCTTACATAAGCCTGTTGGGACCTTTGGGTTTTTTTGTATCGGAAAAATACCCCTTTTTGTAAATTTATCTTATTTTATCTTCAGTGTTTAAACTCTGGACCGATCTGTTACCACGTGACGTCCAAAAAGAATTCGCTAATTAATTCAAGCCAAAAAGTGTAGAAAGCTATGACTCATACATCTTTAAAGGATGCTGGGTAATTTTAATTTTGACTCAGCTATTCGGTTAGAGGTTCAGAGCGGCGTGCGCAAAGGTGTATCTCAGAGTGTCTTGATTAATTGTAAGAGTTTTGTTTTTCAGTTCTTGTGATGAGCTTGAAGTGAATAGTAATCTTTGTCTTATTTTATACCTTTTGACTTTTAGATTAGCCTAGGTAGGGTCTGAAGCCTAGAGAGAGGCTGAGATTAGATTGCCTCGGTATAGGAAGAGAATCCTATACTAAGCAAGAGGTCTTTCCCCAAGGGAAAGAATATGCCCCCAGGGCATAACTTAAGGCCCTTACCCAAGCATGAGCATATATAAGAGGGGGGCAGGAGGGGCGCCATCCCCCTCCTGACTGAATGATGCTGTATAAATTTTATATTTTGTTTCAAGATTTCTAGTCTATAGCATTAAAAGTGCCAATTAGACCAGGTAAACTGCCCTAGAATTAAGCTTTTAAGCTTATGGGCACTCATGTACCCCAGGGCTTTGGGAGGTTGTGTCAACCCTGGAGGCTACGTTGTATATTCTTTGGACTATTTTAAACAAAATCACCATCGCAAAATTCTAATCAGATTCGTTTGGTGAAAAGAGGGGTAGTTGGAGGGGGGGGGGGCTAGTTGCTCTGCATCGCTTTTGACTTAGGGCGCTCGGGAGGAGGGAGGCTAAATACCCTCCATCATTTTTGACTCTTAAGAAGGAACTAGAACTTCCAATTTTCAACCAAATGAGCCTCTTCTAAAGTTAAACAACCTTCCCTTCCACAAAAACCTTAAACGCCCCCGGGGCAAACTTACAACCCTTGCTCCAGGGCTCAAGGGGTTTATTTCAACAAAAAAAGCCTTGTTATACGATATTGGGATTATTTTAAATTTAATGGTCATCTCAAAATTTTTATTAGATGCATTTCGGGAAAATACGACGTGTGTGTGTATGGGGAGGGGGGTATATGCCCTCCGATCACTTTGACTCCCCTTGCCTTGAGAGCTGTGGGGATTTGTCATTCTCAAAGACATAATTTCCGGACTTTTCAAAAACGTTGGAATAATTGGCTATCTCAATTTTCGATCGGAAATATTTTGGGAAATGAAGGGCGTTGTGGGGCATTTGCCTTCTAATAACTTTCGACTATTAAAAAGGGCACTATTCCTCTCAATTTCCAATCGAATGAGTCCTTTTTGAAGTTTCTACGACAAAGTTTTCTATAAAAACCTTATGTGCCTCCAGGGCATAACTTACAAACTTAGCGATGAGAGCTGTGGGGGGGGGGGTTATACCCAAAGACATAATTTCCAGACCCTTGAACTACGTTTAACAAATTGGCTACATCAAAATATTGATAGGAAGCATTTGGGGAAATGATGGACGTGGAGGGGGGCATTCGCCCTCCGATCGCTTTTGACTATTAATAAGGGCACTAGCCCTCTCAATTCTCAATTGAATAAACCCTTTTTGAAGTTTCTAGGAAAACTTTTTCTATGAAAAACCTTATATACCCCCAAGGCACAACTTACAAATTTTGCCCAGGGGACTAAGGGGCGTTTGTCATTCTCAGACATAATTTCCGGACCTTTCAACTATGTTGAAAAAAATGGCTATCTCAAAATTTTGATCTAATGTGCTCGAGGAAATGGTGGGAGTGAGAGGGGGTTAGTTGCCCTTCAATCACTTTCGACTATTAAAAAGGGCACTAGCCCTTTCAATTTCAATCGAATGAGCCCTTTTTGAAGTTTATACGACAACACTTTCTGTAAGAACCTTGTACGCCCCCAGGGAATAACTTACAACCCTTGCCCTGAGGGCTTTGGGGGGGTTGTCATCCTCTAAGACCGAATTTCCAGTGCTTTAATCTATGTTGAACAAAATGGCTATCTCAAAAAACAGCAAAAAATTGAAAATGAAGAAGAGAGAAAAAAAAGAAAAAAGAAAGAGAAAACACGGTTAAATTAAAGCAAATTGATTAAAAATTTAGAGAATTATAATATCAAAATTTAGTAACATTGTTATACATCGTGCGAAAACTTGTCAATAGCTCGATACTCGATATATTCCATTGAAGTATAGATTTATGAATGGGGGATCGCTGGGTGGAGCTAGAGACACACTTGAGGACAATAAAGGAACGGTTAGATGAACGGAGACAGAGACCTTCAGAATTATTACAATTAAAATAAGAAAATAATTGGGGAGGAAGATTTTTATGGTAAGCGCAGTATGCAAGGGATAGATTTAATTTTTTAATGATTTGTTCAAAAGGGATAATACCAAAATCTTCGGGGAAGCCGAAAAACTGCTTTGATGGCACGGTTTTGGGCAGATTTTAATTTATTGGTAACTGAAGGATAAGTGTTGCCCCAAACAGATCCGCAGTATGAGATATATGGGTAAATAAAAGAGTAATAAAGGGTGACAAGGATATCAGGAGGAAGAAAATAATTCACACGATTAATCTTTCTCACCTGTCGCAAGATTATGGCTCTGATGTAGGAAACATGTGTTTCAAATGGTAAGGAGGAGTCTATGTGGACACCAAGAAACTTGGCAACTTTGACCTGGGGGAGGAGATTGGTGGAATATTTTAGGCCAAGTGCCTGCTGAGCTTCATTTTTTGTAAGGGGTTCGAAATAATACAACCTGACTTTTCTTGCTGTTAATGGTCATGCAGTTAACGAGACACCACTTCTGTACTCTATTAAGAAGGATTTGAGTAGAGGTGACGACGGATGGTAAATTAGGGCCGGTGATGAAAAATTGCTATTGTCAGCCAAAAGTACTGGGTGCACTGATGGACCCAGGTCCGTAACCAAATCATTAATATAAAGGAGAAAAAGTATTGGACCAAGAACAGAGTCCTGCGGGACATCCCTCCGGAAAGGTAGGGGATGCAAGGTCATGCCGCCCAGATTCACAGTCTGTACTCTACCAGAGAGATAAGAGCCGAACCGTGAGAATAAATTAATTAATAAAACACTGTGATCAACCATGTCAAAGGCCTTAGAAAAATCCAGAAATAAGCCCAATACAGTATTTTTAAGGTCAAGTTGGGAACGTATAAACTGTGTGGCGTCGATTAATGCATGAGCAATTGAAAATTTGGAACGGAAGCCATACTGATGAGAAGAAATCAACGAATCTGACGGATTCGTCTTTCTCCCTGACGTCGGAAGATAATTCTCTCGAGCACTTTGGATATAACTCGGAGAAGTGAGATTGGACGATAATTACTTATCTCAGACGGATCGCCTTTTTTATGAATCGGGATAACAATTGCTGATTTAAATATTTCTGGGAAGACTCCATTGATCATAGACAGGTTTGCTATGTGCACAATGGGTTCACAAACATAGGAAGATGCGGTCCTAAGAAGCTAATTACTTATGCCAAAGAAGTCAGGTGTACTACTATTAGAGAGAGATTCGATAACTTGAAGCACCTCTTTTTTATCAGTTGGAGAGAAAAACATGGATCTGGGATTCTTGCTAGGGTGTACTGACTCGGAGGGGGAACAGGAGTTAGTATATGGAATGTAGGTGAAATAATTATTAAAAGCATCCGGTACTGAAATTGGGTCAATACCGTGTTTGGTCATAAAATGGCAAATAAGTTAACGGGTATTCGCGTGATGGTAAGACAGAAAGCCTTATTGATTATGTTATTGCAAACCAAAGACTGGCTAGATTAATAGAAGATACTATGGTATGCAGGAGTGATGTTATTGATGCTAAAAGTAAAGGTCACCATGTGGCAGTGTCTAGGGTTAATTTAAAGCTGAAATTTCGGAAGGTTAACTACCTACCAGGAATCTATGATGTTGGTAGACTCCAGGATGAGAATTTGAGAGAAACTTTCCAGGAACAGTTGAATACTAAAGTCAAGAGTTTAAAATTTGACAATGAGGAAGATGGATAGAATTCTTTTAGGAAAAAAATTTGTGAAGTTGCTGATGGTGTCATAGGGACGAACGTTAGGACCACAGCTAGGAGTATTAGTGAAACACCTTTATGTCATGGGCGTAGGCAGCATATTGTCTAGGGGGGCAGTCGATAGTGTGATGGAGGGCCTTTTATCAACTGCTTTTCCAACAATCTGCTTTTTCAGCCATATCTAATGTAAATTTGAAGGTCTAGGGGGGTAGCTGCCCCCTGGCCCCCCTCTCTATGCCCATGCTTTATGTTTAATAGATAGAATGGGCTTGTACAAGAATTATCTGAGTGATAAATCATAAGAAAACAAAAGGAAATTAAAGAAAGTGGAGAAAGTATTAAAATATGAACTAAGGAGGTGGGAAGTGGAGGCCATGGATAAAATTGTCGAGGATCTGGAAGGTGTAGCAAGACGGCATAATATTAAAATATTGTTCTGGCATGTTAATAAATGGACAGGGAGTCTGGACTTGTCTCAGTTAAAGATAGGAGTGGGGCCGCAATTAGTGATAAGGAAAGAGTTAAAAAGAGGTGGGGAGAAGAACATGCTAAACGGAGTTAGAGTTGCAGAAAAAGATATAGAAGGTCCGTTTTGTAGCTCTAAGATCTTATATCTAAGATCTTACATCTTTCTGCAAGGATTATCGTTTTTTAACTCATCTTTGTTCTAAGATCCTACAGCTCACTGATGTTAGCAAAACGTGTGAAGACCGCCACTGTTCAACCATATAGAACAATGATGAAAGAACTTTGTCGATCTACTCATCATTAGGGCCGTTTTTTCGCTCATCAATGTATTGTTCTCAGACCACTGATCAGAGCAGAATGATGAAAGACGTTTGCAAAAAACGACCGAAGTTGTAAGATCTTTGTTCAAATATTTCAGTTTTAAGCGTTTTCTGACAAAATATGCAAGATCGTAGCACATTGATGAGTGAAAAAACGGCCCTAGAGGAAAATGAAAAAGCTTGTGATGCCGTGGATGTGAAGGAAGATTTTTTTTTTTTTTTGAGGAAAAACAAACGACAGTACTAAAAGGATTAAAAAACAATAAGGCTCCAGGTACTGATAGTGTGGTAAATGAGTTTCTTAAATATGGTGGTTCTGAGGTTAGAAATAAGCTACTGATGATTACGAATATGATTTTGAAAAGTAGGAAGCACCTGGCAATTTTAGGAAAACCTTAATCAAACCACTATAAGAAAGGTGATAAAAGTGAGTGTGGTAATTTTTGAGGCATTAGTCTGGTCCCTCTAGGTGGAAAATTACTTAGTAATATCATACTTTTTGGACTGAGATGTGCTGTAGACAAAGTTTCAAAAGAAGAAAAGTGCGGTTTTAGAAAAGGAAGAGGATGTGTCGACCAAATTTTCACTCTTAGGTTAATAATTCATAAGTGCCGGAGTTATCAAACATCTTTGGTCTCCAGTTTTATAGATTATAAGCAACCGTTCTATTCTGTTGATAGAAGAGCTTTAGCAAAGATCTCCTTGTATGGTATCCTTGTATGGTATACCAGACAAAAATATTAAAGTGATTAGGGCTATGTACGAGAATAGTACTGCTGCGGTGAAGGAAATGAAGTTAGCAGCTGGTTTCGTATTCAATCAGGAGTTAAGCAGGGTTGTATTTTATACCCTTTTATATGGATCATTTTGATGGATTTCGTCTTAAGAAGCACAAGAAAGGCAATGGGAAACCACGGAATCAAGTTTGGAGGAAAAACTCTCCTGGGCTTAGATTATGCTGATGATCAGGCATCCTAGATGAAAGTGTGAGCAAAATGAATGAATTTTTAGAGGTTTTCAAGTCCAGGGTACTAGAATAGGTTTGAAAATAAATGTTAAGAAGACTAAGTCACTAAGGCTAGGAATAAGTGAAGAAAAGGGGTGATGTTGGGTAATGAAACGATCGATCAAGTGGACAGCTTCACTTACCTTGGTGGTATTATTAGATAAGACGGTTGGAGCAGTGGATATGTTAGAAGTAGAATAGCCAAGGCACAGGGTGTTTTTTCACAGTTTACAAAAAAGTTTGGAAGAATAGGAAGATAAGTTTGTGAACCAAGATTAGAATATTAGAAGCTATAGTGATGACAGTGGTCAAACATGGCTTTGAAGCTTGGGCGCTCCGAAAAGCGGATGACGAATTGCTAGATGGTTTCCAGAGAAATTGCCTACGGATTGTTCTGGGTACCCGATTGACTGACCATATTTCAAACAGTAGGCTATACGAAAAGTGTTGTTTAATCCCGCGTTCTAGGGCTATAATAAGAGACGGCTTTAGATAGCTGGGGCACATTCTGTGGATGAAGGATGACAGATTTCCAAATATTGACCTTTTGTCCAACTGTCTGGGGCTAAACAGAAAGCAGGTCGTCCGCGGTTGGGGTGGGAGGATTTCATAAAGAAAGATTTAAAGGAAATGGTAGCTTTCTGTGAGGGCGTAAAAAGGGAGGTTTTGAATAGATTGGGATGGAGGAGGAGCATGTATAGCTGTGTTTTCCTCAGGCAGCTTGGTGCTGCGATGAGTTGTTATTAGTAGTAATAGTAGAAGTAATGCTCTTTTTATTAGTCAAAAGTGATTTGAGGGCAACTAACCCTTTTCTCACTCCCACCATTTCCCCAAACACGTCAAAACAAAATTTCGAGATAGCCATTTTGTTCAGCGTAGTTAAAAGGTCCGGAAATTATGTCTTTGAGGATGACATCACCCTCAGAGCAAGGGTTAAAGTTACGCCCTGGGGGCATATGAGGTTTTTATAGAAAGGGTGGTCATATAAACTTCGGAGGGGAATCATTAGATTTGTAAGTAGAAGTCGCAGCACTCTTTTTAAGATTCAAAGTGATCGGAGGGTAGATACCCTCACCCCCCCCCCCCCCATTCGTAATTCCCCGAAATGCATCTGATAGAATTTTTTGAGATGGCCATTTGTTGTCGTAGAAACTTCGATAAGGGCTCGTTCGATTGGAAACTGAAAGGGCAAGTGCCCTTTTTAATAATCAAAAGTAATTGCAATTAAACAAGCCCGCCTCCATGCCCATTAATTCCCAAAACATGTCCTATCAAAATTTTGTGCCTTTTGAATAGTCAAAAGTGATTGGAAGGTAACTAACACCCCTTCCCCGCCAACCATTTCCCCAAACACATCGAATAAAAATTTTGATAGCCACTTTTTTCAAAGTAGTAGATTTCCAGATAGAAATTATGTTTTAGGAAGGCACTCCCCCCAGCCGTCAGGGCAAGGGTTGTAAAGCTATGCCCTTGAGCCATATAAGCTTTTATAGAAATCTTTGCCGTAAAAACTTCAAAAAGGGCTCATTCGATTGGAAATTCACAGGGCTTGTCCCCTTTTTAATAGTCTTAAGTGATTGGAGGGCAGCAAACCCGCCTCTCGCGCCCACCTTTTCCCCAAACTCATCCAATCAAAATTTTGAGCTAGCCATTTTGTTCAACGTAGTTGAAAGCTCTGGAAATTAGGTATTTAAGGATGACACCCCCCCACCCCACAACCCTCACGGCAAGGGTTGTAAGATATGTTCTGGGGGCATATAAGGTTTTTATAAAAAGCGTTGTCGTAGAAAACTCAAAAAGGGCTCATTCGATTGTAAATTGAAATGGCTAGTACCCTTTTTCATAGTCGAAAGTGATTGGAAGGTAAATAACACCTCTTCCACGCCCACCATTTCCCCAAATACATCCAATCAAAATTTTGAGATAGCCATTTTCTTCAACGCAGTTGAAAGTTCTGAAAATTATATTTTCTAACAGGACACTCCCCCCCCCCCAGAGTCTTCAGGGCAAGGGTTGTAAGTTATGCCCTCGGGGCATATAAGGTTTTTATTGAAAGCTTTGTCGTAGAAACTTGAAAAAGTGCTCATTCGATTGAAAATTCAAAGGGCTAATGCCCTTTTTAATAGTCTAAATTGATTGGAGGGCAACTAACCCCCCTCTTTCGCCCACCATTTCCCCAAACAAATCAAATCAATATTTTTAGATAGCCATTTTGTTCAACGTAGTTGAAAGTTTTGGAAATTAGGGCCTTATGGATGAACCCCCTCCCCCCACAGCCCTCAAGGTGAGGGTTGTAATCTTTGTCCTGGGGGATGTAAGGTTTTTATATAAGGCGTTGTCGCAGAAACTTCGAAAAGAGCTCATTCGATTGGGAATTGAAATGGCTAGTACCCTTTCTAATAGTTGAAAATGATTGGAGGGCCACTAATCCCCTGTCACGCCCACCATTTCCCCAAATATATACAAGCAAAATTTTGAGATAGCCATTTTTTTCAACGCAGTTGAAAGATCTGGATTTATGTCTTTGAGGATGACAACCCCCCCCCCAAGCCCTGAGGGCAAGGGTTGTCAGTTATGCCCAGAGGGTATATAAGGTTTTTATAGAAAACGATGTTGTGAAACTTCAAAAAGGGCTCATTCGATTGGAAATTTAAAAGACTAGTGCCTCTTTTAATAGTCGAAAGTGATTGAAGGGCAACTAACCCCCTCGCCCACCATTTCCACAAATACATCCAATCAGAATTTTGAGATAGGCATTTTCTCCAACGCAGTTGAAAGTTCTGAAAATTATATCTTTGAACAGGACACTCCCCCCACAGTCTTCAGGGCAAGGGTTATAAGTAATGCCCAGGGAGCATATAAGGTTTTATTGAAATCTTTGTCGTAGAAACTTGCAAAAGGGCTCATTCGATTGAAAATTCAAAGGGCTAATGCCCTTTTTAAGAGTCGAAAGTGATTGGAGGGCAACAAGTCCACCTCTTTCACCCACCTTTTCCCTAAACAAATCTAATCAATATATTTAGATAGCAATTTTGTTCAACGTAGTTGAAAGTTTTGGAAATTAGGGCTTTAGGGATGACACCTCCCCCACAGCCCTCAGGGTGAGGGTTGTAACCCCTCGTGAGCAGAATATTCATTTTGTTCACGTAGTTGAAAGTTCTGGAAATTAGGTCTTTGAGGATAATAACCCCCTCAGAGCCCTCAGGGCAAGGGTTGTAAATTATGCCCTAGGAAATATAAGGTTTTTATAGAAAGCCTTGTCGTAGAAACTTCAAACAGGGCTCATTTGATTGGAAATTGAAAGAGCTAGTGCCCTTTTTAATAGTAGAAAGTGAAGGGAGAACAACTAATCCCCCTCTCACGCCTACCATTTCCCCAAACACATTAAATTAAAGTTTAGAGGTGGCCATTTTGTTCAACGTAGTTTAAAGTTCTGGAAATTACGCCTTTAAGGGTGCCAAAACCCCCAAAACCCTCAGGACAAGGATTGTAAGTTATGCCCTGGGGTATATAAGGTTTTTATAGATAGCGTTGTCAGGACGAGGGCCCTCAGGTGAGGGTTATAATCCCTCGTGAACAAAATATCCATTTTGTTCACGTAGTTGAGAAATCTGGAAGTTAGGTCTTTGAGGATGATAACCCCTTCAGAGCCCTCAGGGCAAGGGTCGTAAATTATTCCCTGTGGACATATAAGGTTTTTATAGAAAGTTTTGTCGTAGAAACTTCAAAAGCGGCTCATTCAGTTGGAAATTGAGAGGGATAGTGCCCTTTTTAACAGTAGAAAGTGATTGGAGGGTAACTAACCCCCCTCTCACCCAACCATTTCTCCAAACAAATCCAATCAAAATTTTCAGATAGTCATTTTGTTGAACGTTTTTGAAAGCTCTGGAAATTAGGTATTTGAGGATGACACTCCCTCAAGAGCCCTAAGGGCTAAGGTTGTAAATTATCTCCTGAGGGCATAAAAGGTTTTTATTGAAAGGTATGTCATAGAAACTTAAAAAAGGGCTCATTTGATTGGAAATTCAAAGGGCTAGTACCCTTTTCAATAATCGAAAGTGATTCGAGGGCAACTAACCCCATTTTTACGCCCACCTTTACCCCAAACACATCCAATCAAAGTTTTAGATAACCATTTTGTTCAATATAGTTGGAAATTTTGGAAATTAGACCTTTGAGAAAGACACCCCTCCCCCCACAGCTCCCAGGGCAAGGGATGTAAGTTATGACCTGGGAGCATATAATGTTTTTATAGAAAGTGCTGTCGTAGAAATTTCAAAAAGCACTCATTCGATTGGAAACTGAAATGGCTAGTGCCCTTTTTAATACTTGGAAATGATTGGAGGGCAACTAAGCCCCTTTGACGCTCACCATTTGCCCAAACACATACAATCGAAATTTTAAGATAACCATTTATTTCATGTAGTTGAAAGTTCTGGAAATTATGTCTTTAAGGATGACACCTCCCCCAGCCCTCAGGGGAAGAGTTGTAAGTTATGCCCGGGGGCATATAAGGCTCTTATAGAAAGCGATGTTGTAGAAACTTTAAAAAGGGCTCATTCGACTGGAAATTGAAAGGGCTAGTGCCCTTTTTAGTAGTCAAAAGTGATTGAAGGGTAACTAACCCCCCTTTCACGCCCACAATTTCCCCAAACACATCCAATCAAATTTTTGAGATAGCCTTGTTGTTCAACGTAGTTGAAAGTTCTGAAAAATTGTGTATTTGACGATGAGAAACCCCCCAAAGTCCCCAGGGCAAAGGTTGTATGTTATATCCTAGGGGAATATCAGGTTTGGATAGATAGCGTTGTCGTAGAAACTCTAAAATTGGCTCATTCAATTGGAAATTGAGAGGGCTAGTGCCCGTTTTAATAGTCGAAAGTGATTTGAGGGCAAGTAACCACCCTATCACGCCCACCTTTTCCCAAAACACATCCAATAAAAATTTTGAGATAGCCGTTTTGTTCAATGTAGTTGAAAGTTCTGGAAATTAGGTCACTGAGGATGACAACCCCCCTACAGCCCTAAGGGCTAAGGTTGTAAGTTATGCCCTGGGGGCATATAATGTTTTATAGAAAGTATTGTCGTAAAAATTTCAAATAGATCTCATTCGATTGGAAATTGAAATGGCTATGGCCCTTTTTAAGAGTCGAAAGTATTCGGAGGGAGAATCCCTCCCCCCCACGCTCAACATTTCCCCAAACATTTCTAATCAACATTTTGATAGTGGCCAGTGTATTCAGCTTGGTTGGAAGTTCTGAAAATTATGTGTATGAGGATGTCAATCCTTCCCCATAACCCTCTGGACAAGTGTCGTAAGTTATGCCCTTGGGGCATATAATGTTTTTTATAGAAAGTTTTATCGTAGAAGCTTTAAAAAGGGCTTATTTGATTGGAGATTGAGAAGACTAGTGCCTTTTTTATCTGTATAAAGTTATGAAAGGGCAAATGCCCCCCCTCTCTGTCCAAAATTTCCCCGAACACTTCCAAAAAATTTTGAGATAGCCATTTTGTTCAGCGTATCAAAACGGTCTGGAAATTATGTCCTTGAGGATAACAAAACTCCAGCCCTCAGGGTAACGGTTGCAAGTTATTAACCCAAATTTTTCTAAAAGCCAGAATATAATTTGTACTTTACTGAAAAAATTATTTTAAATGTTTTCACTTTTCTAACTTTAAGAAATCAACAATCAATAAATATTTTAAGGAATAAACATCAGAATATGTATATTAAACTGACAATGCAGATTTTTTTCAGTAAATTCATTTGAATTTTTTTCAGCGAAGTACAAATTATATTCTGGCATTTAGAAAGATTGGGTTTTAGAACCCTACTCACAATATTTTCTCTTCGTTTTGAGTTTGAATCTTATTTATTTTGTTTTTTGTTTATTTTGGGTTTCATTTATTTATTGATACTGATTGGTGGTAGTTGTATTCATGGCAGATTATTTTATTCTATTTTTTGTTTAATGGAGTTCTTTACTTTTTTTTAATTAACTTGTTTTGTTGAAAAAGTTTTTTTAATTAATAAGAGTCAAAAGCGGATGGATGGCAATCAGCCCCCCCCCCCCAAGCCCATTTTTTCCAAAAACATATCCCATAGAAATTTTAGGAGAGCTATATTTTTCAGCATTGTTGAAAGGTCCATTAATTATGCCTCTTGGGATGTCAACCTTCCCATAGTCCTCAGGACAAGTGGTGTAAACTAGGCAATTCGTTCATTGTTTATACGTAGTATATGTTATTGACAAAAGTATGCATGTTTGAACTTTACTTTCCCAAAAGACGAACAGCTTTCAGGTGAGCCTTTCAAAGAATGTTGAGAGGTGTGTTGAATTAAATCAAAACACGTTAAGTGTATACGGATTGTCAACAGAGTGTAAAACAAGAATATATTAATTTGGAAAATCTAGGAAATAATAAGGAAGATGATCAAAAAGGCACTGTTTGCATGCTACCAATACTACTACTACTACCACCACCACTACTACCATATTACTCCATTTACAATATTGAGGGGAAATTTTGAACTAAATGAAAAGACGCTATGTACATGCTCGCTGTCAAAATAGCGTATCTCAAGAATTGATTTGGGTATTAAGCTGGACCTCTCAGAGAATGCTTAAAGGGGAGGATCATCTCACCAAAAGGCTATATGTGTACACTACGGCTAATACTACTGATCCAGCTACATTTACTACAGCAGATTAGCACAGGGAAATTAACATAAGATTGTTGGTAGTTGATTATTGGTTATGTTTGTTGGCTATGTTTGTTGGTTATGTTTGTTGGTTTTGGATATGGCTGTTGATTGTTGGTTCTTTTTGTTGGTTGTTGGTTATGTTGGTTATATTGCTGGTTATGTGGTTTGTTGCTTGTGTTTGTTGGTTATGTTTGTTGGTTTTGGATATGGCTGTTGGTTATGGCTGATGGTTATGCTTGTTGGTTGTTGGTTTTGTTAGTTATGATTTTCGGTTATGTTTGTTGATTATGTTTGTTGGTTGTTGGTAATAATTGTTGGTTATGTTTGTTGGTTATGTTTTTTGGTTATAAATGTTGGTTGTTGGTTATGTTCGCTGGTTATATTGTTGTTTGTTCGTTATGTTTGTTGGTTATGATTAATGGTTTTTGGTTATGTTTGCTGGTCATAATTGTTGGTTTTGGATATGGCTGTTGGTTGATGGTTATGATTGTTGGTTGTTAGTTATGTTGATGGTTATGTGGTTTGTGTGTTATGTTTGTTGGTTGTTGGTTATGTTTGTTGGTTTTTGATATGGCTGTTGGTTTTGGTTGTTGTTGATGCTTGTTAGTTATGTTTGTTGGTTATGATGGTTGGTTATGCTTGATGGTTATGATTGTTGGTAGTTGATTAATGGTTATGATTAATGGTTGTTGGTTACGATTGTTAGTTATGTTTGATGGTTGTTGTTGCTCGTTATGTGGTTTGTTGTTTATGTTTGTTGTTTGCTGGTTGTTGGTTATCATTGTTGGTTATGTTTGTTGGTTTGGACATGTTTGATAATAAATGGAGTTACTAACCAATGCCACCCCCTGTTTCTACTTCCCAACGATGTTTTTCTATTAAAAACCTTAGACGGTCTATGGAATATGTTCAATATTACCCCTTGGCAACCGCCATTTTTAGCACATTACACAACTGGAGCTACCAACCCCTCAAGCTGTCAAACCTCTACAACACGGTCACCGGATCTAATAAAGGGAACATAACTGGTAAGATTCCCATGACACACCCCTCCGTACTCCAATGACGTCACAACACATCCCGTTTCAAACAGTCAGGTGTAATATGTTTGACGCAATTTTATTAACCTAGCGACAGGAGCCCATGGGGGAATCCCCGCTAGTTACATAACGAAAGCTCACACCTTACGTAATGGTGGCACACACTTTGCGTAAGACCAGCGCATCCTACACAATGTCGGCATACATCACTATTTGATAATACCATTTTTGGCATTTTATTTTTTGCTCAAAACCTTCAGCACTTTTTTTTCTTTGTTTAGTTGTTTCTATTTTTTCTTCAGTTCTTGACCCCGCAAGGATCGAAAGATCAATATTCTTCCAAAGGGTTTGTGCCCTACGCAACACAACTAACAAGCCATTCCCAATAGTTTGTCCTACTATTACACTCTAAAACTAACCTATGGCGTGTAAGTGAAATTCCCATGTTTTGCTTTCTAGAATGACATGTTTTGTGCATCTTTATAATTGACATGGATAATTGGCACGCACTCAGGAAACATATATTTCCTGGAATTTCTCCTATCCATTAAGTAACGCTTTTCAGGAAGTAATACCAAATAATATTGTGTATTTATAGCGATAAAAGGAAAATGCATGCTTAACTTATGTAAGCTCTGCAATCGTCCTAAACAATAAATCTTAATAACACAGACTTTGTAAATAAAGATTTTATTATTTCAAATAAATTTACAAACAATACTAAAAATATAGAAAAAAGCAGTTAAAAAAAACACGACAAATAAAAACTAAAACGTGAAAAAGGGCTTAATTCTCCCAGTTTCAAGTCAATGAAAAATTTTAGAAACGAAGGTACCTCATACGGCATCACCGCCTCTGATACAGGAGATTCAATATCCGTATAAATTTATGGTAATTCTAAAACATTTACCTTCCGACTTGTCGGCCTTCCTTTGGCTAGAATTCCAATTCTATCCTTTCAATTTCCAATTGAATGAGCCTTTTTGAAGTCTCTACGACAACACTTTCAATAAAAATTTTATGTGCCCCCCCCCGGGTATAACTTACAACCCTTGCCCTTAGGGCTGTGGGTCGGAGGGGGGGGGGATGTGTCATCCTTAAAGACATAATTCACAAAACTTTCAACTAGTTTGAATAAAATGGCTATCTAAAAATTTTTATTTGATGTGTTTGGGGAAAAGGTGTGCGTAAGAGGGGGGTTAGTTGCCCTCAGATAACTTTCAACTATTTAAAAAGGCACTATCCCTTTGAGTTTTCAATCGAATGAGCGCTTTTTCAATTTTCTACGACAAAGATTTCAATAAAAACCTAATATGCCCCCAGGGCATAACTTATAACCCTTGTTCTGAAGACTGTGGGGAAGTGTCCTGTTCAAAGGTAAAATTTCCTGAACTTAAACAGCGTAGAACAAAATTGCTATCTCAAAAATTCGATTGGATGTGTTTGGGGAAATGATGGACGTGGAAGAGGTGTTAGTTGCCTTCCAATCACTTTTGACTATTAAAGAGGGCACTAGCCATTTCAATTTCCAATTGAATGAGCCCTTTTTGAAGTTTCTACGACAAAGCGTTCTATAAAAACCTTATACACCCCCAGGGCATAACTTACAACCCTTGCCCTTAGGGCTGTGGGGGGGGTAGGGGGATGTGTTTGGGGAAATGATGGACTTGGAAGGGGTGTTAGTTGCCTTCCAATCACTTTTGACTATTAAAGAGGGCACTATCCATTTCAATTTCCAATCGAATGAGCCCTTTTAGAAGTTTCTACGACAAAGCGATCTATAAAAACCTTATACACCCCCAGGGCATAACTTACGACCCTTGCCCTGAGGGTTGTGGGGGGGGGGGTTTGTCATCCTCAAAGACCTGATTTCCAGAACTTAAAACTACGTTGAAAAAAATGACTATCTCAAAATTTTGATTGGATGTGTTTGGGGAAAAGGTGGGCGTGAGAGGGGGTTAGTTGCCCTCCAAACACTTTCGACTATTAAAAAGGGATCTAGCCCTTTGATTTTCCAATCGAATGAGCCTTTTTTTAAGTTTCTTGTATATGCCCCCAGGGCAGAACTTACAACCTTTGCCCTTAAGGCTGTTGGGCAGTGTCCTCCTCAAAAACATATTTTCTATCTGGAAATCATCTACGCTGAACAAAATGGCTATCTGAAGATTTTGATTGGATGTATTTTGGGGAATGGTGGGCGTGGAAGTGGTGTTAGTTGCCTTCCAATCACTTTCGACTATTAAAAAGCGCACAATTCACTCCAATTTCCAATTGAATGATCCCTTTTCGAAATTTATACGACAACTTCTTTGATAGGAAGTACCCTGCTCTAAAGGAAAAAATAATGAATAATACATTGTGCCAACATCGTTCTTATATGCCCCCAGGGCATAACTTAAAACCCTTGCCCTGAGGGCTGTTTGGGAGTGTGCTCCTAAAAACATATTTTCTATCTGGAAATCAACTACGCTGAACAAAATGGCTATCTCAAAATTTTGATTGGATTTGTTTGGAGAAATGATGGGCGTGGGGGGGCTAGTTGCCCTCCAATCACTTTCGACTATTGAAAAGGACACTAGCCACTCCAATTTCCAATCGAGTGAGCCCTTTTCGAAGTTTCTACGACAACTCCCTCGATGCGAAGTGCCCTGGTCTGAGACCACGAAAAAAAATAATAAAAAATAAATAACACATTGTGCCCACATCGTTCTTTACTTAGGCAGTGCTACTGCGCTGCCTAAGATACTAACAAACTTCTACTTAACACTATCAAATTTCTCTTAGAAGTAACAGGTTTTTTTTTAACACGTAACAATTTTTTTCTAATAGCACCGGGTTTTCCGTCAAAGATAATAAATTTCTCTTAGAGGTAGCAATTTTTCGTCAGTGATAGCAATTTTCCCGTTAGAAATAGCAAGTTTTCTGTCAAAGATAACAAATTTTTCATAGAAGTAACAATTTTATGTTTATGATAACAAGTCTTTTGTCAGAAGGAGCAAGTTTTTCTTAACACTGTCAAATTTTCTATTCGAAGTAACAACTTTTTGCTTAATACTAACAAAGTTCTACTTAGTATCATCGAATTTCTCTTGGAAGTAACACTTTTTTTCTTAACAGTAAGAATTTGTTTCTAATAACAGTAAGTTTGCCGTCAAAGATAACAAATTTCTCTCAGAAGTAACATTTTTTTTTGTTTATGAAAACAAGTTTTCTGTCAGAAGTAGCAAGTTTTGCTTAACACTAACAAATTTTCTCATCGAAGTAACAACTTTTCCTCAATACTAAAAAACTTTTACTTAACACTGTCAAATTCCTCTTAGAAGTAACATTTTTTCGTCAGTGATAAAAAATTTCCCGTTAGAAGCAGCAATTTTAGTGTCAAAGATAACAAATTGTTCTTAGAAGTAAAAATTTTATGTTTATGATAACATGTTTTCTGTCAGAAGTAGCAATTTTTCCTTAACACTAGCAAATTTTCTCATCGAAGTAACAAATTTTTCCTTAATACTAAAAAAACTTTTACCTAACACTATCAAGTTTCTCTTAGAAGTAACAGGTTTTTTCTTAAAAGTAACAAAATAACACCAAGTTTTCCGTCAAAGATAACAAATTTCATTTAGAACTAACAATTTTTTCGTCAGTGATAACGATTTTTCCGTTAGAAGTAGCAAGTTTACTGTCAAAGATAACAAATTTTTCTTAGAAGTAACCACTTTTGTTTATGATAACAAGTTTTCCGTGAGAAGTAGCAAGTTTTTCTTAACACTAAAAAATTTTCTCTTCGAAGTAACAACTTTTTTCCTTAATACTAACAAAGTTTAACGTAATATCATCAAATTTATCTTGGAAGTAATACCTTTTTCTTAATAGTTAGAAATTTTTTTCTAATAACAGCAAGTTCTCCGGCAAAAATGACAAATTTCTCTTAAAAGTAACAATTTTTTTGTTTATGATAACAAGCTGTCTGTCAGAACTAGCAAGTTTTCCTTAAGATTAATAAATTATCTCATCGAAGTAACAAATTTTTCCCTTGTTAAGGGAAAAAGTTGTTAAAAACAACCAACAATCATAACCATCAACCAACAGCCATATCCAAAACCAACAAACATGACCAGCAAACATAACCAAAAACCATTAATCATAACCAACAAACATAACGAACAAACAACAATATAACCAGCGAACATAACCAACAATCATAACCAACAACCAAGAAACATAACCTAAAAACATAAACAACAACCAACAATCATAACAAACAACCAACAAAAAGAACCAACCATCCACAGCCCTATCCAAAACCAACAAACATAACCAACAACAAAAAAAACATAAACAACAATCATAACCAACAAACCACATAACCAGCAACATAATCAACAATCATAACAAACAACCAACAAACATAACGAACAATCAACAGCCATATCCAAAACCAACAAACATAACCAACAAACATAGCCAAAAAACATAACCAACAACCAAAAAGCATCTTTATATTAATTTCCTTGTGTTAATCTGCTATCCGTGCGCTCGAAAGCAGACTGGGGATACTACTAATATTGTGACTACTATTAAATATATGCCTAAGAGTATGAAGGTGATATTTTAAGGAATTTTGAGGGGGGAAGGTAAACTGAATCACAACACGTCGCCTGTATACAGGTAGTCAAAAGGGTGTAACAGCAATATCTTAGGAGCATTTTGGTGTGTGAAGTTGAAACTAACAGGGATTGTTGTGAGGGATGTTGAACTACACAAAAGAAAATATTTGGATCCTAATGCTACTGCTTCTAGTCATACTACTACTACTTTTACTATTATTATTACTTCCATTATTACTACTACTGCAGAAACTTAGGATACTGCAACTAATTCTACTGCTAATACGACTACTAGTCTTATTAAAACTAAGGTTATTCAGACAAAAATTTGGGATATATAGAAACTGCATGGAAATGGGTCGAAACACAATACAGACGTTCTTTCCCATGGTATCAGAACGTCATTAAGAAAAATAAACGTCGGTGCGTTCGACCTACGTAAAACTTATTTGATTAACAAATTTTTCAGGATACCTGTTGCAAAATAAAATATCCCTCAAATACAATAATTCGCTATCACAATACTCTGGGGAACAAATTTTAAAAACTCTATCAACCAATGATATGACTGTTCCCTTTTTAACTAGAAATGGGTGAGATGAACAAAAATTGAAATACCTGTCATTATGAGATGATTTTCTATAAAGTGAAAAACTTAAACCAGTATCGCTTTTTAATAATAAAATATCTAAAAAGGGTAGCCTTTCCTCTTTTTCCAGCTCTAGTGTAAATTTAATATTTTTGTCAAACCTGTTTAAATGGTCAAGAAATGAATTTTAGAAATCCAAGCCATGTTCCTAAAAACATATAACATCGTCCGTTAACCTACCCCAGAAATAAGGAGACAGACGAAAACACTTAATAGCGAACATTTCTATTGAATTCAAAAATAAATTAGCCAGAATTGGGCTTAGAGGAGTATCCATTGGTAAACCAATGACCTGTTGATAAAATTCTCCTCTAAAACCGAAATAAAAGGAATACTTGTTGACCAACGAGATCAATATCATAATGACTTCGACGTCCATGTTTGCCAAAATTACGTCTTGTATTAATTCAAAATGTTTTTGCATTTTATTTTTCAACATGAATTCACATTTTTTTACATCACAATTTGTGTACATAGATACAACATCAAAACTTCAAAGAATTGTATGGTCATCTATGTGACGAGTTTTTAATTCGTTTACAACATCAATTGAATTTGCTTCTTGACCATTTAAACAGGTTTGACAAAAACAGAAAATTTACACTAGAGCTGGAAAAATAAGAAAATATCTAAAGAAAGGCTTTAGATATTTTATTAATAAAAAGCGATAATGGTTTACGTTTTCCAATTTATAGAAAAACCATCTCATAATGACAGGTATTTAAACTTTCGTTCATCTCACACAATTTCAGTAAGAAAAAGGGAGCAGTCAATTCATTGCATGATAGAGTTTTTAAAATTTATTCCCCAGAGTATTGTGATAGCGAATTATTGTATTTGAGGGATATTTCATTTTGTAATGGGTATCCTGAAAAATTTGCAAATGAAATAATAAAGAAAATGCAGATTAAGCATGAAAAAGGTATTAAAAATGAAGGTCCTCAGCTTTTGCACCCTACAATTTCCAATAGATATGTTTCATTACTTTACATACCAATTCTCGGGGAGAAAATTAAACGGACTTTATTGAAACAAAACATGTCAACTTGTTTTAAATCAACCAGACCATTAAGTAGCTTTTTAAATTCTGGAAAGGATGTAAAATGTAATAGTTTGACAAGTTGAGTGTACAGCATTCCTTGCTCTTGCAGAAAGTTTTACGTCGGTCAAACACACTAACAATATGCGGAGCGTTTTGTTGAGCAACGGAATTCAATAGATAATACTCTAAAATTTACAAAACCCCCAGGAAGTTTTACTTCGGCTTTGGCAGAGCATTTTATAGCCCTGACCATTTTGTGCAGTTCGAGGAAGGAACAGCCATTTCTAATGATAAAGTTTCACTCAATAGGCTCTTGAAGCATTAGAAATAAAAAAATAACATTTTTGCAGGTTTATCATTTAAAGGAGATATTAGTAATGTAGATAGTGATTCTATTTAAGATATTATTTTAAAAAAATTAACGCATACTCAAAAATAAAGTATTGTAAAATTTTCAAGGGATTATTTCGATTATCAAACCTAAAAGAATAGTAGCATCAAAAGCTTCGCATAAAGTCAGGTCGCAAAAATATATCTTAGTTCATTTGTTATTTTGAAATTTTTAATCCAGTTACTTTTGTGATTTGATGGAGGTAGCTGCAATTTTTAAATGTAAGTTAATTGTTTAATATGTATTTTATTTTAATCTATTTTAGTCATATTTGTATTTTTTAGTTTTAGTTTCTATTTTCGTTTTTTACGCTGAAGACGCCTTTTTATATACGAGCTAAATATTCGTTGGATTTTTGTTGTTTCTCTTCGTTCTATTTACTGGCCATAGACCCGTTTGTCGTCTTTATATTATTTTCTTCGTTTTTTTGTCATGGTTCGCTAGTTCAGTTTTAGGTCCTTTAATCACTTATCTTGCTATTGGTAAAGAGTAATTCACCTGCAGCAATTGCTTGCGTTGAAAAACGGGAAACAAAATAATGAAAATTTGCTTTGCCATACAGCCATTATAACACATATACAGTACAATTATTATCAATATTACAATTTTACGATTATAAAATGTCACATACTTCCAGATATAACACTGTAAACAGATAAAATACAGATAATATAAAGAAATAAGATAGTAAATAAGATAACTCTAAAATAAAAATTTACAGGGGGTGAGAAAAACAAATCTTATAGGAAATGAACCAAACACCAGTCTTAATAAATCTAACCAATAGATTTGGGCTTAGGTGTGTGTGTGTGTTGTAAAATTGACTTTCCAACCCAGCTAGTAGGCTCTAACTGGAAATTTTCTATATGAGTTGAAGTCTCATTGATGGATTTAGGTTTTTTACTACACGTTGGATTAAAAAATTCATCTCTCAGTCGAACAAAAGATAGATTTTATTCATCTTTTATTTTATTTTATTACGAGGATTTGAGGTGAACTCGAGTTCAACTCGTATCCGCGTGAAAACGGCCTCATTGATTTATCTTCATTTTTTGGTTGAACATCCAGTCAACTATTATAGCTCGCCATCTATAAAACAAATTTTGCAGCAATATTTGAACCCGCGACTTAATAGCTGGGAGAAGAGGCTAGTTCAATTGACAAGTAATGTTACTTTTAAACTTTGATTTTCTTTTTACCATTACCAGATTGTCAATATAAGGGTGTCCATTTATGGCCTAGTGTAACGAGATGAATTCAGGGTAAAGGTATAAGAAAGGAAATAAAAGAAAATATAGCCTAGAAGCAATTAAAACCATGAACTTTAGCCCCCACTCCAATAATGTGAAAATATATACCCTGGATTATATATATGTAATAAATGTTGTTATCTGTTGTTTCACCAGTAGGTCATATGTGCTGGTATCACTTAATCTTTCTCAGCCCTATAAAATCACTAGTATGTTTGGGTGTCAGTTCAGATAACATTCACTGAGTTTGTCCATGTATCACTTACTGTTGTAAAGAGCTGTATACTCTGACATCTATCAGTCAGGAAGTCCATTAGCCAGTCTACTAATTCATGGTGGATTCCTGCTGCTATTAGCTTAAAACAAAGCCAATTATGTGGGGTAAAGTTCTACGAAATCAGATTATTGAGTTAGGACAAAAGTGAATGCACCATTCGATGCCTTTTTTTATGCTGATTACGAATATAATAAGTATTTCTATCAGAAATGAGTTTCAGCCCCCCCCCCTTATATATGCCAATTCAGGGTTAGGTTAGGTATTGCCTATATAGGGGGGGGGGGGGCTGAAATTCATTTCCGATAGAAATGCTTATATATATTTGTAATCAGCATAAAAAAAGGCATCGAATGGTGTATTCACTTTATTCCTAACTCAATAATATGATTTTGTAGAACTTTACCTTATGTGAGACCTTATCAAATGCTTTGGCTAGGTCTAAAAGAATCAAATCAACAGGAAGGCCTTTGTCCAGTAGCTGGGTAACCTGTTTGTAAGTGTCTAGAAGATTAGTTTCTACAGATTGTCAGATCAGTTTCTAGCTAAAGTATAATTTTAAAGTAATTTCTTTAGCTTTGGTTGTGTTGCACTTTGATTTTACTGCAAGTTCAATAGCATAGTATCAACTTTGGGGTAAAAATTTAGAATTCTGTCACCTGATAAGGAGACATGTTAAGAAAACAATTCTTACTTTAAAATATGTATAATGATCCTAGTTCTTATATTATCCAAGGGGAGAACCTTTATCATCAAGTCTTTCCTCTAAAAATCCTTCTTTTTCCAGCTTAAGAGAAAAAGTTTCCTAAAATCACCTTGTTGAGATTCAATGCCTAAGTCTTTTGAAATTGCTGCTAAAAATTGCCGCCAAATAAGTTGTTTTATAGATAGTGTTCATATTTTGATTTTGGTCTTGCATCACTGCTCATTAAAAAAAAAAGTATTAAAAAGACCAGCATGAATGCTATCTATAAAAAAATTTATTTGGTGGCAATTTCAAAAGACTTAGGCATTAAAACTCAACACGGTGATTTTAGGAAACTTTCTCTTAAGCTGGAAAAAGAAGGATTTTTAGGGGAAAGACTTGATGATAAAGGTTCTCCCCTTGGATAATATAAGAACTAGGATCATTATACATATTTTAAAGTAAGAATTGTTTTCTTAACATGTCTCCTTATCAGGTGACAGAATTGTAAATTTAAACCAAGTTCATTTCTGATACAAATGAATGTTTTATTATTGGGTTCAGGAGGAAATTCTAGTTCTAAAAGTATGTCTATTTCTTAGCTATCTTAGTATTCTGATAGTTGGAACCAGCCTATGGTCCATTCTTTGCTACTGAAAGATACATACAAGTATAATTTATTTAATTGGTTATAAGGCTGCAAACATGAAAGTAAAAGACTAAATTTCAATGCTGAGATCCTCTTGTATTGTTACCAATCTGCAAAAGTGAAGAATGAGGATGTTCATGATGCTCCAGGGACTGGATTTAAAATCTTCTTCAAAATATCCTTCCAGGAATAGATTATTGAATCTTTCTTTTCTTGCCACTTCTACTTGAATATTCCTAACATGCTTAATACGCTTATTATGGCTGAGTCATGGCTCTTTGCTTGGACAACACCAGAGGAATATTCTTGTTTAGACACCACTTTCACAAAATCCCCCTCTGCAGTAGTATCAAATATTTCTTTCTCTGTGGGCTACTCATTTTCTTCTTCTCCTAGGTGAAGAGATGAGTCACAACTGTCATTGTTCAATAAAAAATTCTCATCATATTGCAATTTTTTGTATATCTGGTTGCTGCACTGCTTTTGACCTTGCAGCTTTCCCTCTTCTACCTATTTTTGCTTTCTCCTCAGATTCAGTTTGTTGTTTAACTTGAGTAGCTGTAAATACCTTTCTTGAGCCTTGTTTCCTCCTCCTAGTAGATTGCTTTTTAGGAACAGCTTTGGCAAAAGGTCTGACCTGCTCTGGAGTGATTTGGTGCACTGTCAGAAAAGCCTGTAGTCCCACTATGGGGGCAGGCTTTCTTGTGTAGCTGTTGAGGTTTGTCTTTAGTTACCATATGATCAGATGACAACCTTGGTCTGTTCCTTCTATGTGAGGACAAAAAATCTTCCTTGGTAAAGATATCATGGTTGAAAAGCCAAGTACCAGATTTGCCAAACCCACTTTTTAAAATTGGAAGTAATGAATGCACATGGAAAGGATATAACCAACCAGCTATATTGTAGATGGTAACTTTTTTTTTTTCCTTGATTGATTAGCATCCATTGTTCTGTTGAATAAGAAAAAATGCTGATTAAATTCTGGGAAGGATTGAACTTTGTTGGAGCTGTAAAGTGGGGTCTATCAGATCCTGTAGCCTATGGGAGAGTGGGGTTGGTTCGGACAAAATTTTTTGGTTGGATGCAGCTTCTGTCCCAATCAGTATCCATCTTCTGTGTTCATCTTAAAAGAAAGAGATTGTGTCCAAGATTTGTCAGGAATTTTGGTAGACTTTTATCTTTTGTCTTTAGACAAAAAATCCAACAATAAAAAAAAATAATTGTCCAAAGTTACCCCATGATGTGGGGTGGGTTTGGACATGGTGTGGGGTTACTTCGGACAGCAGTAATATGGGTTCGGCAACCTCACAGATTAAAGAAAAAAAACGCCATTTACTGAAAATTTGAATATGTATAAAAGTAAAACAAGTAAAATGAAAGTTGAAGAAAAAAAATCAAGTAATTGGAACCAAAGCTCACAGGAGCTCTATCTCACGTTGTAGCTGCTGAGATCACATTGAAAAGTGAGTCCTCGCTTTGTCCGTTCAGTCCCTCCAGTGGCAGTTGGTGATGGAAGAGAAAGAACAATGTCATTTGAAGAGATGAAGGCTTTGTCCTCAATATCCAGAAAAATGAACCATGCTCCATTTCTGCAAAGGAACAAGACTTCTAGATTGCTTCCAGTTTTTCCTTTTATCTGGCCAACATAGAAGATATCCAACTTCTTCGATTTGCCCAATTTGAATTTTACCAGAACATAGCTATCCGTTTGAGCTTGGTCAATATCAAAAGGCTCAAGGTTCTCTTCTACGTCTCCACAGTGAAGAGACTCGTTGCTTGAGGAGTCGCTCGGGGCAACAGGTTCAGAAAGAGTGTCCGTCTCATCAGTTCCGTTGTCTTCATTAGACTTGCGGACCGAGCTGTTCTTACGTTTTTTTCTATATGGCGTTGGCTTGGCCTTCTTTTCCTTTTTAGCTTCGATATCTTCTTTCTCAGGGGTGTCAGCGAGAATACGGGTCCTCCCTCTGTTGCAATTCTCACATCCCGGAACAGTAACAGCCCCCACTTGGGGAAAAGGTCTTACTTCTTCGGGTGACCTTATGAAAGAAGAAATTGGTGGTCCAGCTTCGGAGTTGGCTTGCGACGAAGGGCTCCGCGAACTGCTTGTTTGGTCTAGCGGCCTATCCGTCACAAAGGATGGGGCAAAAGCTCCATCTGGGAATACATTGCGATTGAATGGAAAGATTCCAGCTGCTCGAAATGCAGAGACTATGTTGGATGCACTGAACTTCTCCAGGAAAGGAACCCTGCTGAGTGAGGCTACTTCATAAATTGAAATGCGCTGTCCAGGATGCAACTGCAGCCATTCATTGAAGCGCTCTTTCAGTGCACCCTTGAAAGGAGAAAGCACTCTTACGTCAAGTGGTTGAAGCTTGTGGGAGCAGTGGGGTGGGAATGTCAACAGTGTCACGTGATTTTTCTTACAGTGTTTGATCACACGTACATCCAGATGGCTATCATGGTTGTCCATGAGCAGTAGGATGGGAGTCTCTTCATCTGGCTTGGTTATTTTCGTGAAGTGTTGCATAGCCTCCAAGAACAAGTCGCCGTTGACCCAGCCACTAGGGTGCACAAGCCAAAGGCAACCAGGAGGGCCTTCGTTTGTCATTCTAGGTATGAAATTCACTCGCGGAAAAATGAAGACCGGTGGAATAGTCGCTCCAGACGCACTGGCGAAACATACAGCAGTCACGTTTTGACCTCTTTCTGCAGACACAGTCTGACTAACCCATTTTTGTCCAGTTGGTGCTAGGACTTTTGGTGGTGGAAGCACAGTGACTATACCTGTCTCCTCAATGTTCCAGATGCGATCAGCCATCAGTTTGGCTCCAAATCTTCCATAGACATCAAGTAGCTTGTCAAAAAACATCTGAATGACAGTTTTGTTGAAGCTGGAGGCTCTCGCCTGACTTGTGGCTTCTGGCTTCCTCACCGAGATGTCTGAATTCCGCTTCAGAAACGCAAGAAGCCAGTCCTTTGACGCTGCTTCATTGAAACACCAGTTTTCTGGTACAGAAATGTTATTTGCACGGGCGTAAGAGTAAGCAAATTTTCGTGCTTCAGTTGTTGTCAATCCATGGTTCATTCTCGAACAAGTGCGAAAGTAGTCAGCTAGTTTTCGCTCATGTTTGCTTTCAAAAACTTGCCTGTTATGTTTTGGTCTCGTCGGGAAGTTTATCTGCAGTGGCCCAGGCTCTTCGTTGACACTTTTATCCGCTTCTCCTGTCTGCGGCCTTGAGCGCCTGACAGAGTCCAGTAGCATGGACTTTGTAGCAATAAAAATTTTTATGTGACTATAAAGAAAGTGTGGCTATAAAAGAAAGGGACTGGGCTTAATTGCGGTCATAAATATTGACCGCGTCAAAGGTAATATTATGCCCAAAGGTCGTGAACCTACACCTTATAAGTTCTCTGATAGCGCTGCTTATAGCGCTAAAGATTGTGCCAACAAGCCACCCTCAATTAATGAGAGACAATAAAATGTGTAGCCATATAAATGTGACCTCTTCTCCTTGAGCTATCTGGAGATCAGATTCCTTGGGAACGTACCTTGGATATGTGCGAACTGATTACATGTCGTTAGGCTAGATACAAACATATAAAATGAAATAAACACAGGTAAAAAGCAACAGATTTATTGTGATTTAAATATTTAGATGAACTGCAGTAGGTCACTTCAAATGACAATAACGGTGACTGAGATACAACAATGAAAGAATTGTAAAGATTGTACGCCAAAATAATTCTATCTAAATGGTCCTGACTCTCCTTTACGAATATCTCCAAAAAGCACTTCTACCCCACTATCAAACGTAGTTTTTTTTGTCCTGCTGCTCTAAGAACTGGCTCACAATTGGCTCAAGTGGCCCAAGGATGCGAACCCTTTTTCCAATAGATTGTTTTAAATATTTCTGATGATTCGAATGTTCACACGGTTCTTATCATTTAAACTTTCTTAGAAATATTGTGCGTAGCATCTTTTTTTTTATTGCCCACTGTCTTAGCGAAACCCAAGGCTTGGATAGCGCCGTTCTTTGTCTGAGGCTTACTGCAATTTATCTGTTTGCTGATTAAGGACTTTTCTTTCTTTTTTTGACTCTATATTTAGACTTATTCAGAGGCAGTTTAAATTATCTTTAGAAAGAAGGAAATTTATTGTGGTATTTTAAATATATTGCATTTGACTCACGGTACATATTACCCTTCCCATTAATTAATGACGTCCCGTCATTAGCACTTGCTCGCCTTTGGGATTTTGAAATGTTCGCAATTTATTAACTATTTATTCTACATAATTCATGTTTATATTTTGGCTTACTCAGGAGTGCTAAAAATTTTCTCTATTATTCTTCTTATTTTATTCTACATCCCTATCTAAGATTTTTCTACCAGAGCAAGATTATTCATGGTTCTAGGCTAGCTATTAAAATAAAGATTTTTTTTCTACATCTAATACTGATTACTTTTATCTTTCCAACAAGGATGGGGCTATTCTACCTTCAATGAAGATTTTTTTTTTAATTCACTTTTTACAAGGCTTTTTTTTGCTGTCTATATGGCACTACTTTCTATCTATGCTACATTAAATGGACAGCTCGACAACGCTACACATAACTCTATCTGGACATCTAACAGTACATATAAGAATGATTTAAAGCACACAGTATTGGGTTTACCATGTTCACTGGTAACATTAAAACACTTTCACTGGGGATATTTGCTATGTAATGTTAATGATAGAATATTGGAATTTTTTAGTTATCAAAGTTATTAAGAAGTAACATATGTAAATTCACATCTATTTCATCACCATTCGAGTGTTTAGCGTACTCAATCCTTCTGTTGTAAATTATTGTCCTTCACTCTTTTCGTCTTGGCAAAAATTTTTAAAGCACTTACGTTATGGTTTCTTCATGGGACAGTTCAAGCACAATTGTGTTCACAAGACAAGATTTCTCTGATTGTCAACTGGGAAATGATGCTTCTAACTACAGGTGTGGGAATATGCTATCAGAGTTCATTCTCACCTGCTTTTTGATAGTTCATAGGGTGCCTTCTCTTTAAGGGGTCGAACACTGGGAGTGCGTTTATTTTCTTCTAAACATATCATTTTTGGGATATTTTGAGGCACATAGAGAATGTATTCTCGTATAAAATTGTTCATTCGTGTCTCTTATAAAATTGTTAGCTCATGGCTTGCATCTATTAACCTTTGCAGTGATTCCTAGGTTAATCACAGGGGAATTGAAGTTTGGATTTGGAATGGGTTGACATCAAACTATAGTGACTTCTCCAACATATTGTCTTTAACATGTGGGAGTGGTAAATTGTCACTGAGGGGCTAGTCACTGGGGTTAATTTTGGTTTCCAGGTCCATTATTCGGAAACAATCTCGTCTCATTTATGGGACAGCAGGTGTATGAAATTCGACACAGAAGTAATAGGATGGATTCCAAGAGATGGTCGAAAGGGATTCAACGCATGAGTCTGTGACACATAAATAGTTTTTGGGGTCATCAAATATCATAACTATACGATCATATGGTATATGGGTCCGTAATGATTATCAAAGGCGATATTTATGTACTTATATCTTGTACTGATCGATGGGGTTCTCAGAATTTATGTGATTATATAGTTCGATAATGCCCTGGATACTGAGATTCAAATATAATGTTACCTGATACGTAATATGGTTTATGGTTGAGGAAACAATGATCAAAAGGTAACTCTTGTTTTCGTAGACGAAGCTTGGATTGAAAATTGCCTGAAGTGTATGGTGAGTACTCTTCGTTGGTTGAGGTATGATGAAAATAGATGCTACTAGGTTGTATCTGCACTGGGCAACTCATTGTAATGCTCAATATCCAATGTGTCAATCCACTTTCTGTAATAAAAATAACAAGGCAGGATCACACGTTCTTTAAAGTAAATACTCATAGTACAAATAAGTCACGTATCGATTGGCTACATGAATTTTACGCTACAAGACAGAGTTAAATAAACACACTAATATTAGTACACAAAACGAAATTTTTATCATGTTGGTGGAAATATATATGTAAAGTTCCCATTGGGAAATTCAATACATAGAAGTTTCTTCTAAGTTGTTATAGCCTAACGACGATTTAAAAGATTAATTCTTTAAGTGTGGTTTGTTATTATGCTTTCTAATATACGCTACTATATATACTTTATTTTAACTTCTTTCAATAGTTGGTTTATTTTTCATTAGGTTTAAAATAATCATTTAAACAGAGTTTATGCTACATGATTAATTTTTTTTTTTTTAAAGCAATAGATTTATTGAGACTTACATTTTTAGGTGAACATCAGTGGGTCACTTCAAATGACAATAACGTTGACTGAGATACAACAATGAAAGAATTGTAAAGATCGTACGCCGAAATAATTCTATCTAAATGGTCCTGATTCTCCTTTACGAATATATTCAAAAAGCACTTTTACCCCACTATCAAACGTAGTTTTTTTTGTCTTGTGCTCTAAGAACTGGCTCACAATTGGCTCAAGTGGCCCAAGGATGTGAACCCTTCGTCCAATAAACTATTTTAAATATTTCTGATGATTTAAACGTTCACACGGTTCTTATAATTTAAACATCCTTCGAAAAATTGTGCGTAGCATCTTTTTTTATTTCCCACTGTCTTAGCGAAACCCAAAGCTTAGATAGCGCTGTTGTTTGTCTGAGGCTTACTGCAGTTTATCTGTTTGCTGATTAAGGATTTTTCTTTCTTTTTTTTACTCTATAGTTAGACTTATTCAGAGGCAGTTGAAATTATATTTAGAAAGAAGGAACTTTATTTTTGTATTTTAAATATATCGCATTTCACTCACGGTACAACTTCTTTATGCCGAAGTTTTCTGCAATTTGTCTCAATGTTCCTTCCTTTTTCAGATAAGCCCCAACTGCTTTCTTCATGTTTTCTAGGTTAACGGGAGGGTCTTGTCGCTTCCTTTTGTATGATCGGAGCATTCTGAAAGAAACTGTTTTTAGTAACAAGTAATAAAATGCATATTAACAGGTACACGATGTGAAAAAAAGAGGAAAAGTTGGAAATACTGACCTCAAAAAAGTGTCTGGGGTGGGTTCAGACAATGTCCGAATCCACCCCACTACGGTTGTCCAAAGCAACCCCACCCGCGATAAAAAGTATAGATGCCGCCAGAAACTAAATTTTACACAACTTAGCAACGCCATAGTTAAAGGCTGCAACAGTCAGCAAAAATCAATGACTAGTAATAACGGCTAAATAACATCACAAACAAAGAAAGATATAGGACCATGCACCAACCTTTTTTCGGTTTTTCTCAAATGTTTCAAAAACGATTGCACGTGTGATAACCAAACTACATACTCAAGTAGGGTACTAGATGGCACGTCTATGGTATTTTTTTGGTGAATTTTAGAGGGCGTTGTAGGAAGAGAGGCTCTTGTCCAGACTCACCCCGTGTCTGAACCAACCCCACTCTCCCCTATACTTATGGAAGCTAATATGTAGGACATACTAACCAGCATTGGGAAAAGAGATTGCTGCAACATCAAGACTCTTGTTTTGTCAGCTTTAAAGCAAAATTCCAAACCTGAAGATTTCATATCAGCTCTATCAGAACATATTTTTAATTTTTCAGACCATTTCATCTTATTTGATAATGTCTGTTTGATTTCTAGGGACTAGGGTTTAAAGTAAAATATCCAGGAAAAGATTGACATTAAGAGAGTTTATTCAAGAACATGGCTTTAAATAGAGACAAAGGTGATTTTGGCCTGAACTGTATTATAAACACCAATAAGAAATATGCAAATATTATAAACAAAAAATTTTTTTGTCTACAGTGTAAGAAGACTTACTGTGCCACCTTTGTTAAAATCCAATCTACATTTAGGTACTTTCTAGGAAGAAAAGTTTGAACAAAGCTTACAATTCAAGACTTTGAATCACCATATTAAAGATAAAAGTTGAAAAAGAGCTTTAATAGTGAGAAATAAGCTTTCCCTGGAAAACCTTATATGAAAAAAGGTTAGTGTGAGTGACTTCTGTTTTACTCAACAAACAGCAAAAAAATCACTTCAATCATGACTTTTGCCTTCCCAGAGAAAGACTGCTTCGAAATTATCTGAAAATAAAGCATTAACAACTTTGTCAATTCTTGGACCAGGTGTAGTTAATTTTTCGTCAAGAACTCTAACAATACAAGAAGATTCAGTGTTAGAAAAAGGTACAAAATTTTGGTTTTAAATCTGATAAAGTCCCTGTGAAAGATATTATCTAATCAGCAGAGACATCTTTATATAGAAACGCAAATCAAGTAAAATATGTTAGCTTAGTAAGAGTTTCTACTGTTAATACCCTTTCAAATTTTGCATTGAAACCAGAAATCCCTAATAAGTCCATCGAAGACATTAAGGATTTTTTAAAACTTAAAGGAAGGATGGTTCAATTATGATTACAAAAGCAGACAGGGGTAACACTTTAGTAGTGATGGATACTGAGGAATATGATTCAAAATTAAGGAGTTCCCTAAAAGATAAAAACCTATAAAATGTTTTTGTATAATCCTGTTGGCTCTTATACAAACAAGTTTAAGGACAAGTTAAAGTGTTGAAGGACAAAGGAAAGATTACACCAAAAAATGTATTCTAAATGCTTGCCATGCAGTTCCTTGTGTCCTAAATTATATGAATTTCTAAAGATTCATAAGCCAAACCAGGCATCACAACCATTTGTTTCTGGTACAAGGTCTCTGACAAGTATTCTGAGCAAGTGGTTAGTGTTGTTCTGTAAACCACTTTTGTCTACCAAATTTCTCATACTAAGAACTCTGCAGAATTAGTTAAAAAAACAAACTAAAAGAAGTGGAAGTTTCCTTAAGTTCTTTGATATCAAGCTTCAACATTGTATCAATGTACACAAATATTGATGTGGAAGCAGCTGAAGTTTTCCTTAAAAGAAAATTATTAAAAAGTTTGGACTTGAATAGTGGCAAAACAGATTTGGAAGTTTGTGTAATTATGAATTTAGTAAGGTTATGCAGTAATTTCTCATATTTTTTTTCCAATTCAGATAGGATTTTTTCAAACAAGCAAATGATTTACCCATGGGAGCTCCTTTAATTCCATTACTAGCAAAAAGTTTTGCGGAAAACATTGAAAAACAATGTTAGATTTGTATTTCTTAAAACATAATTTCTGGGGACGTTATATGGATGACATAATTTCAGTATGGAATTATGGGGAAGAGGAATCAAAAGGCTTGTTGAAACATCTTAACTTTTTTTTGGGGGGGGGTGATTTCAAGTTTACTGTAAAATTAGAAGAGGATAGGAAACTTCATTTTCTTGATGTTCTTCTTTTAAAGAGTGAAAATAGTCTGGACCCTAAAATTTACAGAAAACCAACTAAGAGCAATAGATTTCTGTCTTTTGTCTCTGGTCATGCTCGCCAAGTAAAATTTGGGTTTGATCATTTCTTTAACTGACTGTATCTTTAGTATTTGCTTTCCAAAATTTTTTGAGGAGTTGTCTTATCTAAGGAAAATACTAATAAGTAACCAGTATCCAGATTGGTTAATTGACCAGATTTTTTCCAAAAAGAAGAAAAAAGTTTCTAGAGATTTCTAAGGAAGTCTTGGAGACAACTAAAGAGAAGGATGTTTGTTTTTCTTTACCATATGTCTCAGGGCTAAGTGAATAACTTAAAAGAATTCTACAAAGTAGTAGTTTAAAGGTAGCTTTAAAGAGTAGTAATATTTTGGGTAGTTTTCTAAATTCTCAGAAGGATCAAACTTCATTGGGGCAGGAAAGTGGGGCATATCATGTCCCATGTACTTGCAGAAGCTCATATGTGGGATGTACTAGCCAGAATTTGGAAATGATATTTCTACAAAATCAAGACTCTATTTTGTTGGCTTTAAAGCAAAATTCCAAACCTGAAAATTTCACATCAGCACTATTGGAATATATTTTTGATTTTCTGAACGATTTTATCTTATTCAATAATGTATCTTTGATTTATAGGGGCTGGGGTTTAAAGCAAAATTTTCGGGAAATGATTGGAATTAATCAAGAACATGGCTTTGAATAGAGAAGCAGGTGATTTTGGTTTGAACTCAATTCACGATAACTTATTGAAGTCAGATAAAGTAAGGTTCATTTCATCCAAGACGTTTAATCTTTGTCCAATCGTTATTTCCAATAAAACTAATGCACTGGAACCCGGAAGGTCAAGGAGATTTTCTTCTGGTACTACATTGAAAAAATAAGGGCATTAAGGAATATGTAATTATGTTATTTTGTATGTATATCATTGGGCTTAATGGCTTTATTTTAGTATTTCTGCTGATGACAGTCACTGTACATGTAGCCAAAATATCCAGTATTTTTTTCTGAATTATCACTGTTTAATAAAAGGATTTATCCCTATTCGAACTTATATTTATCTACATCTAATGGTTCTAGGGTGTGGCTACTCTAAGGGAGAATGATAAGAAGGACAATGCCATTTTCCTTGGCTATGTTCACAGCATTTAGCAATATGGCTTAAGATTGTCAAGGATCAGTAGGTTGTTTTGCTGAGGTAAGGCACACGAATGCTTCACAAAATGCTGCAAGTATTTGCAGCTTTGTTCTGTTGATATCCACCCAGATGGGTTTTCTCCAGCTGTGAACCCCTTAGCATTTGGGGCTGGCACTTCTTTCTTGGAAAGACAAAATAAGTGTGGTAAGCAATTTCTGCTTGCTGCAACTGTTCCAATCATTGTAACTAGAGTGCCTCTTTTGGCTGAATTAACTTTGCCAACTATTTCCCTACCTTTCTCAGAAAAGAGTTTTTATCTATGTTACAGTGGCAGATACAGCGAAGTTGTGTTTTTTGAGGACAGAGCACAAGTTTACAAAAAACTGGTTCATGGTTTAGAAATTAAGCTAATTGTCTGACTGATGCTGGTTGCCTCTGGTTTTCCTAGTGATAATGTTGTGTTTTACGGTCAGAAGTGACACATCCATTCTGTCTTTACTTTTCTATTGTTGGTCCATTTCTGGAACACTTTTTGCCATTTTCCAAAGCATACTGATAAGTAGGTTTTCTTGCTACAGATTCAGTCAGACTGTAGCACATGTTGGAAGCTGTGATCAACTAGTTTGCATGAGTTACTTCTTCATTAGGAGAAAAGCTGGTGACAAAGCCAAGTTCTTGTTTTACAGGGAGGTCAAAAGCTTCAGATTATTGCTCAGATGTTTGTAGTCATTAAAACACTGATGAAATTTTGCTCTGAGAATTCTGAACATAGCAGCAGCTTTCTGAACACTAAGGCCTTCACACACTTTATTAAGGGCTTTTCAAGTACTTTCTTGGGATTCAGCCCTTTGCTTCACAGTATTGTTTCTATGCGCTTCCATCTGACTTGTAGGAACCCTATTGATCTTTTCCTGGAAAAGAAATTAGATTGGAAAGTATACCAGTTTTTTACAAGCAGTTTACTTCAGTTTTATGTTTCATAGTTTGAAATTGTTCCCTTGCCTAAAATGGGAACTAAGATACATGCCTGATTTATTGTTTATAGGAGCCTATAATTTTATCAAAGTAATTCTTAGTCCAACACATGCGTGTTCAACCCAGCTATACAAAAATACAGTTAAGTGTGACATTAAGCCGGTCATGTTTATTAAAGGGGATATATGAGAAGATTCTAACAGTGGTAAGAAGTATAGCCATGGAAATCAAGTTAACCGATTTTTTCCGGTATTTGTCGATTATCTCTATTTTGGAAAAACTTGCTGGCTGAAAGCTCTGGGATTACAATCAACAATTCCAGTGTAGGCATCAAAGGGACAATAGTTCTAGTTCTGTAGTACTTATCACAACAATTAAAGATAATTGGAACATTGGATTTTGTTACTGCTAATGAAAGAACATTGATTGTTGATCTATTCTGAACGGATTGCCTTTTTTTGTCTCCAAAAAGGAAATAACTGGGGGAAAAGTGGGCAGTGGCATCAAATGGGGTTGGAGGGAATTTACACCCTATATTTTTTCATAGTGGGTATTTGCCCCCTAGGTTTAATCTGCATAATTTTAGAGAATTTTAAGTTGGAAACAAAACTTCAACCTTTGATTAAAATACAAATTATAATAAATTAAAATTATGCATATTTTAATGTTTCTAGGATTGCCAGGTAATGCATGTGTCATTTATTGCTTCTAAGTCATCTCAAATCCATGTTAAGCACCAAAATTTCTTTTTTATGACATCCTTGTACTCTTTGGCAAAGTCTTCTAACAAGAGCAAATTTCTGATCAGAAGATCTTAATAAGGTAGACTCCTTTAATAGGAGATATTTACCTTTTTAAAATTATTATTTGTTTATTTTTATTCACAAATTTGTCGTTTCTAAAATCTGTGGTATGCAGTAGTTGTTGATTAGATCATGAAAAAAAAACGCATCGTTTTGAGTTGAGGTTTTATCTACATTTTCTTAAAATCCCGTTTTGAAGTTTATGGTTGCTATGTGCTGGAGATTTCAAGAGAAAAATTGTTCATACTCATGACTTTTAAGTTCTGAATTGTTTCAGATATTCAGTTTGACAAGTTGAATTTATTTCTGTACTTCGCCATCATTGTGGTTTTCTGAAAGAGTTTTTTTCTACGTCAGGAAAGGAATGTTGGGTATTTTTGAAATGAATGGTTCATTTGGGTCGTTTTTGTAAAAAGAAAAAGCCAAATGTACAAACCTTGGTCTTGGAAGTAATATATAAAAAAATTATTAATTCAGCATACATTTTCTTCTGAACCATAAAAGGTATAAGAATGGCAGCACAATCTGTTATTTAATTGTTAAGTGCTATTATTTCAAGAAATCATAGTATGTATAGAGGCGAACATCAGCATTTTAAGTCGGGGAGGGGTTAAAGGAATTTTATGATGCTAAACATGTGTTTTTTTTTTTTTTGTTCAGGCTTCAATTTTCTCATCTTTTTTTCCTCCAGTGGTCAGTTGCCATGTGAAACTGTCTCCCAGGGAGTAAACCTCAGAGGATATCTTTAAAAACCCTTTCAAAAATATTGCGACCGTTTTCCTGAAGTAAATAGAACAGTTTCCAAGACTGGCAGTATGTGGTGCTTGGAACTGTTTAATTTTGCTGTAAAGTGAATTCTTGTGGAAGTTGCCATCATAGCCTTGGGAAGTTGAACCCAACCTTCCTCTACCCCTAAATTTTGGTGGCACACTGATAAAGGCTTTGATTTTCCCATCATTTTTCATCACATCTCTGAATTGAATAACTGTTGTTTCCTGAAAGACTTGATTTTTTGAGAATGCATAAAATGCGTTTATTTTCTGTACAGTTGAAACTCAACAATGTTCTATGACACCAATGGATAAAATTAAAAGTGACTTTTAGCTAGTCTAAAGAAGAGTCAAATAATCAGCAGAAAGTAAGTATTTATTACAAACTTTCCATATTTTCTGCAAATTGATTTTGTTCTTTATAAAGTTTTCTTGACGGGAGGGATCTTTGTATGAATTTTAAGAGGAAGAGATTCTTCAAATGGGGAGTATACACTGGAAAGATAAACATTAGCATAAACAGCTTTTTTGTATAATCACATTCCCCTAGTATAAACTGTATCTTTTTTCTTAAAACATATAATTTGCTGCCAAACATTTATTTATTCAACTAATTTCAGGAAAAAATGGACAATTCCAATCCTTTTTCGAATCTGCTTGGAAAATTGCCTCCCCAAGAACAACACCACGAGAAGAAAGAAATTGACACATTCAATCGTGAAGAAAAACAAGATCCAGCAGAAAGCAGTAAATGTGAATTGGCCACATTAATGGAAGAAATATTTCTGTTTTCATTTAACCCAGACACAAAAAAATATTTATATTTAGAAGATTTTGGAGGTCAATTAAAAAGCAATGAGGAAATGACTGTTGAACTGGTTGGTCGAGCACTTTTTGACAGACTTTTTCAGCTTAGCTCAGAGTCAAGCACACCCATAACTGATGCTACCAATCCTTCTATAATACCTTATTTGTTTGGTTGCTACAAAAGAGCTGAAGCGGCTGAAAAAAGAGGAAAAGATAAAAGAGTTACAACATCTTTTCAAAATATGATATTATCAAATGCATTTACGGCTTTGAAAATACCATATATATTTGAGGGGAAAAATATATCAGAAGAAGTATATACATTGCTTCAAAGTTCATTTGATCCACTCCTGACTGCTAGAGAATCTTCTATTTATATCTTTTTCAAAGACATTGTTGAAATGTTCAAAGTGGAAGACAAGACGAATTATAAGAGTGAGCTATGTCAAGCTTTCTTTCCTTTGTTGGACCTGACTAAAAATAGACTGAAAAAAGAGTATCTTCTAGAGGGATCTTTGACAAAGAACAATGAGTTTTGGCCGATAGTTCGGTTCTTCGCTTTTAGTAAAGACTTGGGCGAAGTTCTTATTTTGCATTCAACACCAGCATCAGATAACGGTCGTGAATTTGAAGACACTCTTCTAGGTTTGCTTTTTGCTATTAGCTGCATACCAAAAACAGATTTAGGGCCCTTTGAATACTTTGACAGACCAGCTGATCAGCCATCACAAACTACCGAGTTTACTATAAAATATATTTGGACCTCTTTAAGTTCCCTTCATAGTAACCTGAATGACCTATTTTATAGCCTTCTTAAGTATTGTCGTGACCCAGTGTTGAACTGGCTTGGATCTTGTGTAGAGAAAAATGTTGATAAGGGAAAGCTATGGAACCATACAACACAGGAATTAATTCCACGTAACTATGTATCAGATGGATTTATGCTAAATTTTTCTGCTGTTTTGCTTCACCTTAGTAACCCTATCGTGACATCTGATGAAAAGTTGGCAAAAGTAGACCCGGTGTATTGTTCAGTGAATACAGAGAATCGGAATGTTGCTCATGAGAAGGGAGTCCATTTGATTGGGATTGAAAAGGAGACATGCTTTTTACCTAGACCTAAGGACTTTGTTGCGTCTGCGCCAAAGTTCGGGGTGAGTAGTGATCTCTTCTTTATTACTCATAAATCTCTGGATTTAAGTACTCGATTATTACATGAAAAGCTTGTAAAACTTTCGCAGGAGCTAAACAAATTAGAACGGGCATGGCGTGAGCTCCAAAGTGCAGGGGGAACTAGCACAAATCAAGGAATAGAAATCAAAGAAAGAATGAATATGCGTATGTCTCTTTATTTATCTTTGCGCGCGGCTATGACGGAGCCCAAGTTCTGTGAATCATTAATGAATTTTACAACTGGCTCCTCAAAGTGGGCGTGCCAAATAGCAGCCAACAAGAAGTGCTGGGATGATGTTGATGACATCACAGTTTTGTCAGAGGAAAATAGGCTGCCGTTTCTTCCAGAATTTGTTGCAACTAATGTCTGTGATGCAATATTGTTTCAGCGAAGATTCAACGCCTTGAGGATTGAAGAAACAAATGACGACTTGAGTAAGTTTCTTTTTTTGCTTATTGTTTTTATTTTAAAGAATTTATAAGTAGTTCAGCGAAAAATAACTTTGGTTATGCTGGCAGAGAGCACTGATCTTGTCTTCAACTAATTGATGGACAACCGAGACTAAAGCACCAAGGAAACTATAAATAAAAACAAATTCTTCAAATTCTTTAATTGAAAACATGCACAAACATATACGTCTGAAAAATTAGGGAAAACCGAGAATTCAATTTTAATGAAGAAGATATTTTTTTTTACAAGTGCCCCCTCCCCCCAATTTAAAAAATAAAGAATGTGTGTTAAAAATCAAATGGATCTCTAGAGATTGTAACTAGAAGTAACAGAAGGAAAACACAGTCATTAATTGGCAGTAAACAGGATAAAAATCCAGTGATTTAATGAGTAAAATATAGGCTAACAGTAACATCTTCTTAACAAATAGGAATTGGAAAGAAGTTTATGTATCATGGAATAACCAAAACTCTATGCTAGGCAGTACTTTGTTTATGACTAAAATAATTCAACCCTTCAAATTATTTGTCACTGACTTACCAATAAGAGCATCTGTTTTGAAAGACCGATTATCCTATTTTGCCATATTTATACCTTCTATTCCAAAAGTATCACTTTTATTGGTTATTGTGTACCACATAAATTATAAATATTAAATTTATTGTTTCACTTCAGAAACCAATGAAAGAAATGAAGACATAACACATTCAAATGTAATAAAGACAGATTGAAATCGCCCTTGTTTCGCCCATAGCTAGTTTGGCCAGTGGTTGCAGTGTTTTCACCTCAAATGTTTTGAAATCCCCTAAAAGGCTGATGGAAAACCCTAGGAATCTCCATTTTCTATGCCAAATCCCTAGAGGTTTCCCCATTTCCTGACTTCTTACCAAATCACTAGTAAAGGCTCGTTATGCTGACTTTAATAGTATTTGTTCAAGACGACTCATTTTGCAACTCAAGACCTTTTACTTGTACCAAAATATCTTCTTTTGACGTTTGAAATAATGTTTTGTATTTATCGACTAGTTAAGTTTGGTTTTGATTTACAGATTTCAGATTCTGGACCATAGGAAGATATTTTATTTATTTTTGTTTGCTTTTATTTTTTCCTTCGCTATTACTATTTTTGCAACCCCCTCGTTTTTCGAAAAAGAGGCTGGGAGGCTGTGGAAACAGGAAGAGGCAGAGAAGTTATATGAAATATTATGAAAATTGCTCATATGTGAATAACTAACCAAGTTTTCGGTAAAGTTGTAGAAAAGGGCAGGAAAAGGGACTTCTGATATAAACATCTTATTTCTTACTATATATTAAATAAAAAAAAACAAGTTTTTTTACTGAAAGTAAGGAGCGACATTAAAACTTAAAACAAACAGAAATTATTCCGTATATGAAAGGGTCAATACCTCGCCAATGGCTCAATGGCTCACCGTACATGAATAATTAAAACGAAATTTGCATATTAGTTGTTTTTTTTTGGCTAAATGGCTTTCTCGAAATTTTGCTTTGACTTAACTTACGTAACGAACTTCTATATTCGTATATTTTTATTACGTATATCAGGGAGTTCGCCTCCTAGTCAATACCTCGCTCTTTACGATAAAGTTCAAATTTTGTTCTTATTTTTTAAGAATGACCTCTTAATCAGAAAGGTCGTTAATTAGAATAAATAGCTCTGCTGAAAGTGCAAAAAAATAGTATAAAGAGCGATGTAATGACGAGGGGGCGAACCCAATCATATACGTAATAATTTCTGTTCGTTTTAAGTTTGATGTTGCTCCTTACTTGCAGTTGAATTTTTTTTTTTAAATTCAATTTCTGATCTTTTTTGAAATAACGCTGGGAAATCTGGCGCCCCCTTCACAGCAATGTCCCTTCCCCCATGAAAACTTCCTCCATGGAAAGATCCTCCCACGTAACCCCCGACCCCCTCCCAACTATCAGAAAAAATCCCCCCTGAAAACTTCTGTATAGTTCCCAATAATCAATACTATAATGTAAACATTGGGCAAAGTTCAAAACTTGCAGACCTTCCCCCGGGGATTGTGGGGGTTTAAGTCATCCTCTAAGACATTTTTTTATTTTTCGACCATGCTGAGCAAAATGGCTATCTCAAAATTTTGAGCGGGTGACTTTGGGAAAAAACCTAGTTGCCCTCAATTTTTTGGGGTCATTTAAAAAGGGCACTAGAACTCTTAAATTCCGTTTCAATGAGCCCTCACACGATATTCTAGGACCACTGGGTCAATACGATCACCCCCGGGAAAAAAAAAACAACAAATAAACATGCATCCGTGATCTTTCTTCTGGCAAAAAATACAAAATTCCACATTTTTGCAAGTAGGAGCTTGAAACTTCTATAGTAGGGTTCTCTGATGCGCTGAATCTCATGGTTTAATTTTCATTAAAGTTCTATGACGTTTAGGGGATGTTACCCTTTTTTTCGAAAATAAGGCAAATCAAACAGTTCGTGGTAACGAACTGTAAGGAGCGACCCGGCTCAATAGTAACCGAAACTCTAAAAAACAGAATTTTGATACCAATAGATACATCAAAAGAATCAGATTTTTATGCTGATTTCAAATATATAAGTTTCATCAGGTTTAGTCTTGATGATAAGTTTCATCAAGTTTACCCATTAAAAGTTACGCGCCTGAGAAAATTTGCCTTATTTATGAAAAAAAGGGGAAAACACCCCCTAAAAGTCACAGAACCTTAATGAATATCACACCATCAGATTCAGCATATTAGAGAACCCTAATGTAGAGGTTTCAAGGTCCTATCTGCAAAAATGTGGAATTTTGTATTTTTTGCCAGAAGAAAGATCATGGATGCGTGTTTATTTGTTTTTTGTTTTTTTTTCCCCAGGGGTGATCGTATCGACCCAGTGGTCCTAGAATATCGCGGGAGGGCTCATTCGAACGAAAATTAAAAGTTCTAGTGCCCTTTTTAAGCGACAAAAAAAATTGAGGGCAATTAGGCCCCCTCCCACGCTCATATTTTTCCCAAAGTCACCCGATCAAAATTTTGAGATAGTCATTTTGTTTCGCATGGTCGAAACATATAAAAAATATGTCTTTGAGGATGAGTTCTTGTGATGTCACTCGATTGCTACTCCTCCTCCTACTAGAAGACATTCCTTATATTGATCGTGAGTCAGTTTCCTTCTGGAAGTGAGACGTACAACATCGGAGAAATGTTCTACTCATGTTCACTATGTTTATATAAATTGGGCAGCTGGTCATAATGTGAGAACTGTACTATAGTTGATGGCTATAATGAAAGGTGTAGATTATGCAATCCGTTTAAGTTGCATTGAGGATACGCTGTACAAATTAAGGATTGTAATTCCTGTCTTGAAGAGACTTTTGACTCTCATCCTATAGGATATCTCTGCTCCAATTGTTACTTTTATAAATGTGATCAATGGGGATATACTTACCCTGGCATGATTGGAAAAAAACCCTAAACGTGATTTTAGTTTATTTCTAAGAGATTGGTATCGTCGTGGATTTAAATTATTTTGGGAAGAAGAATTTAGAGCACGTTTCAATTGTAAAAAATGAAGAGAGTATGGTTTCTACGTCGTCGTTGTGAGGACAATGGTAGTAATGATTATAAACCTACTGATTTTTATTTGGCTGTTAGAGAAAGTGATTCTTCATATGAGAATATTGTGTGCGACATTACTTCAAACAGTGAGATAAAAACATGGGAATTTTATAATCTGAATCATAAATAGTATCATTGACTTCACGAAGAGATTTAATAAAAATTTTGTTACATTATATTGTGGAAAATGTGACCCTGACTTTGCACGCCAGGATCAGTACATGTTTCATCAAGTTTAGTCTTGATGATAAGTTTCATCAAGTTTACCCATCAAAAGTTACGCGTCTGAGAAAATTTGCCTTATTTTTGAAAAAAGGGGACCCCCCCCCCTAAAAGTCATAGAGCCTTAGTGAAAATCACACCATCAGACCATCAGATTCAGCGTATCAGAGAACCCCTACTGCAAAAGTTTCGATCTCCTGTCTTCAAAAATGTGGGATTTTGTGTTTTTTGCCAGAAGAAAGGTCACGGATGCCTGTTATATATATATTTTTTTTTTCTGCGGGGGTGATCGTATCGACCCAGTGGTCCTAGAATATCTTGGGAGGGCTCATTCGAACGGAAATTAGAAGTTCTAGTGTCCTTTTTAAGTGACCAAAAAATGGAGGGCAACTAGGCCCCCTCCCACGCTCATTTTTTACCAAAGTCACCCGATCAAATTTTTTAGATAGCCATTATGTTCAGCATGGTCGAAAAATACAATAACTATGTCTTTGAGGATGACTTGATCCCCCACAGTCCCCGGGGGAAGGTCTGCAAGTTATGAACTTTGCCCATGTTTACATACAGTATTGGTTATTGGGAAGTATACAGAAATTTTCAGGGAGGATTTTTTTGATTGTAGGGGGATGGGTGGGTCGGTGGTTAGGCGGGAGGATCGGTCCATAAAGGAAGTTTACAGTGGGGATAGGACACAACCATGAAGGGGGTCCCGTATTTCCAAGCATTATTTAAAAAAACGATAAGAATTTAAATTGAAAAAAATTCAACCAAAGCTGCATTAATTCAAAAACGTTCAGAAACTAAAAAAAACAATTTTTTTTAAAACTGAAAGTAAGGAGCGACATTAGAACTTAAAACGAACAGAAATGATTCTGTATATGAAAGGGGGTGTCCCCTCCTCAACGCCTCGCTCTTTACGCTAAAGCTTGACTCTCTCTCACAACTTTATTTTTTAAAACAATAAAAAACATTAGGCTAAAGAGCGAGGCGTTGAGGAAGTGATATCCCCTTTCATGTACGGAATTATTTCTGTTCGTTTTAAGTTTTAATGTCGCTCCTTACTTTCAGTTAAAAAAAAACTTTTTTTATTTAGTTTTCTCAGGAGCGTAACTTTTGGCTAAGATTAAACTTGATGAAACCTATATATTTGAAATCAGCATAAAAATATGATTCTTTTGTGTATCTATTGGTATCAACATTCCGTTTTTTAGAGTTTCCGTTAACTTAAGTTTCTAGATAAATCTAGAAACTTAGGCTATTAGCAGTATTTGAGATATTATACCTCAATTAGAATCCTGCTCTCTTGGATTTTAGCATGTGGGGTAATACATACTTGTACTAATATAAGCAGAAGAATTAGGCTGGATGAGAAGACAGTATTCATGAAAATAAAATATGCCAAATGAAAATAATTTATTTGTATCATTTAAGGCAGGGGTTCCCAACCTTTTTTTACTCTAGAGCACATTCTAAAATATCCGTAGGGGGCGGGCACCACCTGTTTTAGATCCACAAACTCCTTTCATAACTTGTCATTTTCCCTTAATTTGTTTTCTTATTTTCTTATAGTCATAATGTATTAATAAATAATAAACAAAAATGTTTCAAAATAATTAAATCATTTGGTATTTTTTTTAAATTGTATACACACAGAGAAATGTATTTACAAAACGTAAAAAAAGTAAACAAAACACACAAATACAAAGAAAACATTTCATTAAAAAATATAATAAAGTAAATGTGACCTTTGGCATTGCATTTCATTGGTCAGGGCTTCATAATTAGGAGCGTATGACGAATTGACGATAATCCTGTTGCCGACAATCATAAAGATGCTCATCGGTGAGTCGAGATCTATATCTTGATTTTATTAAGTTCATGTTTGAAAACAATGATTCGCATAAATATTTCGAACCGAAAAATGGTTCAATTTTATATGCCACTTTTTTCAACAATGGGAACTTTTCTCTATCCCCTGCATTCCAAAAGTCCTCTGACATTAAGGATTTTAGCAAAATATCATTCTTAAGGTCCAACTAACTCTAGTTCGTCTGTCTTACCTTGAACAAAATCTGCAATACATGCGGCTATTTCCATAACATTTATTTGGCAAGTAAAAGGATTGATACAGAAGGAAACTATTGGCTCATTATGTTTAAACTGTAAAAATCTCCCTTTAATTTTTTTTAACTCTTGAAGATGCTTAATAAATAATGTCCCATTTAATTCACTGTCACATAGCATTTTCTTCATATGTGGGAAATGCACGGGAGAATTGATCTGCAGATGTGATATCAACAAATCCAATTTAGCTATAAATGACTTTACAGAGCTTATCATTTCAGATATGCTTTTGTCTTTACCCTGCAACTCCAAATTAAAAGAATTCAATTTTTTCATGATGTCTGTTAGAAATCTCAAATCAATCAACCAGCCAGAGTCAGCTACTTCATCATAATTTTCCTTTCTATCGTGTATAAATGTTTTTATTTCTTCAATTAAACTTACAAATCTTGTAAGAACCTTTCCTTTACTTAGTCAACGTACTTCAGTATGTAGAATAAGATCATGTTCTTTATCTTCAGTATCTTCTAACAGGGCCTTTCCAGGCTGTTAATTTTTTTTTTTTTTAGAAGACTCCTAATTCGTGTTTCGTCTGACGAACATGTCTCTAATCTAACTGTCGCGACCCGAACAGGGCAGCAATCACAAATTTACAATGACAACAACGCGGTTCCAGGCGGGGAATGCTATTGCGCATAACTCCATGTAAACACGGAAAATCCAAAGTGAGCCGATGATCACCGAAGCAATCAGAGTTATGTGCCTTGTGATTTAGCGCCTTCGGCGTTTATCGGATCAGTTCATGGCGTTTGTTCCACTCATTCACTTCGGGTTTTCTGCGTGTACAAGGTGTGGTGTGCAAATGGCACTAGCCGTTCCAGGCTAGCGTAAATAGTGCAGTCTGGCTCGCCGCTAGACAATTTGGGACAAGTATCGAACATATTTAATAAACTTAGGCAGTATAAAAATTAAAACTCTAGGAAATGAATAAAAATAAACCATATTTTAAAATAATGTTTATGAAAAAATTCTATCTGTCGAATAGTGAGAGGCGGGCACAGGGTTGGGAACCTCTGATTTAAGGTATATTCAAAATAAAGATAAAATGTTGTTACCTGATAGTAGTAAGGCCATAGGGAATATGACGATTACATTGACGGTTATAAGAATATACAGTGCAAAGGTTTGACGACTACAAGAATATACTCTGTAAGAGTGTGACTTTCACAAGTGATTGCGTAATATGCCTTACCATGGGTCAGTCACCTATTACTACGAACGATACTTGCCTTACCAGACGGGTTTCTAAGGTAACACCCATTTTTTTGGGGTCAATTGATAAGAGAGAGCGGCGGTTAGTCCATATGGTAACTTGATTAGTTGGTTTTTTTAAAAACTTGGCAAGGTATAATGTACTCAAGCAAAAACCCAATATAATGTTCGAATACTACATTCCAATTGTCATTATGCTTTAACACATTGTTTATAGTACACTACATATTATTAATTTTGAAAACAATGGATTCGTCAATTTTCAATGTGAGTAAACTATCATTTTTTATTTCCCAAAAAAAAAAAAAAAAAAACGTTTTACTAGTAAAATAAAATTTCAGGGGGGGGGGCGGATCCCCGGACAGAGAACCACAAACACATGCTAGGATATTAAAAACGCATGCCTTAGGGGTCAAATGAAAATTAAAAATACACACACAACAGGTGAAATTTACCGAGCTCTCCATTTTGAAACATATTAGAGTCATAAAGTAATATAAAAACAACCATAAAAGGAACTACCTTCAAGTCATTGTAAACCTAAACCAAATAAATAAGAGGGCAAAAGTTCCTCAGACTTTAAGACAGAGCAGTAACAATTAACACAAAATAAAAAAAGGAAATATCATTGAATAATTAATAGTGTTATGAAGACATGCAGACAGAAACGCCACACGTTCTTATTCACAAAAGAATTAATGCATAGAAAAAACAAATAAAACCCACTGCTTAAAATACATTGAAATTTGCGGTATCTAAGCCACATGTTTTGGCCTGTGAACTCAACCTTGAAAAAAAGAATAAACACGTATCCATGATCTTTCTTCTGGCAAAAAAATACAAATTCCAATAAAAACTGTTCAAACGTGTTAATAACCTGTAAGTTATAGGTATCTGATAACTCGTTCAGTATCGCATGTATTATTAGCGGTATCAATGGTATTTCATTTGCGTAAAGATATCTCGATTTGCCAAAACTTTTATCATTCGCGTAAAACTAACTCAATTTGCAAAAAAGGTATTCCATTTGCGTAACTCTGCTCTGAATGTCCTTAATGAGGATATAAATAATATAGAATGACATTGTGACTTGACCTAGCTGTACCTCTGATGTGGTCTGTATAATACACAAGTAACGTTTGAAAAGTATTGTCAATTTAAAATAGGATCTAACGTTCCCTTCGTTCCCCCATTTCTGCGGGGCTGGGTAGGGTAAGTGTGGGAGAGGGGGAGTCCATTTTGGAGATTTCTGATAACAACTACCATTCATTGCGATCGTAGCTCTATGTTGGCTCGTTTTAAATACTTCAGCTTGTCTATTCATTTGTGTTAAATAAAAATCTTGAATCTGGAAAATGAAAAAATAAGTATTTAAACAAAATGGACGATGCTGCTAATTAAAGAATAGTAGGCTACACTCAGAATTGTTTGCATGAGGGTTCAGTTAAAGAGGTCTCACTTGCATGAGGGTTCGGATGCATGGGGGTTCACTTGCTTGGGGTTCAGTTACACGGGGATTCAGTTACAATGGAACCCACACAAAAACAATGGGGCACACACAAAAGCGATAAAATTAAAAAATCAGTATTTAACCCAACTTTACGATGCTGCTGATTAGAGAATAGTAGGATACACTCGGAATTGTTTGCATGAGGGTTCTGTTAAAGAGGTCTCACTGGCACGAGGGTTCAGATGCGTGTGGGTTCACTTGCTTGGGATCCAGTTACATGTAGATTCAGTTACATGAAGATTAGTTAAATGCAGTAGACTTGCACAGTCTTATTGGAAAAAATTGGAGGGCATACTTATACAGTTCTATTAGGAGCTATTTTTATAGAAATGGTTCATTTTTGAATTGAAGCTATGCTTTTCTGTCTGAAGATACATATTTGAATCAGAAAATGTGAAAATGTACACAATTCAAACAGAGAAGTGTGTTTTGACGATATTTTCTATAATTTCGTCTGAAAAATAGGAGTTCACGCTTAAAAAGTTCTATTAAGAGCTATTTTTATGGAAATGGTTAATTTTTGAATTGAAACTATGCTTTTCTGACTGAAGATACACATTTGAATCAGAAAATGTGAAAATGTACACAATTGAAACAGAGAAATGTGTGTTGAAGATATTTTATATAATTTCATCTGAAAAATAGGAGTTTACGCTTAAAAAGTTCTATTAACAGCTATTTTTATGGAAATGGTTCATTTTTGAACCAAAACCACGCTTTTCTGACTGAAAATATAGATTATAATCAGAGAATCATGTATTGACGATATTTTCTATAATTTCGTCTGAAAAATAGGAGTTCAGGCTTAAAAAGTTCTATTAAGAGCTTTTTTTATGGAAATGGTTCATGTATTTAGCAAAGTTACCCATAGCTAGTTGAAACTCTGCATAAATTTCTTCATTATTAGCCTAATTGCGTAGGTACTAAAGGAAAACTGAACATTTTTTCCGATTTTGTGTGTTTTCGCAAGAAAATAGCTGGTCTTTAGCAAACTTAGCCATAGCTAGTTGAAACTCTACATAAATATCTTCATTTTTAGCCTAATTGCCTAGATACTAAAGGAACATTGAACATTTTTTCTGATTTTGTGTGTTTTCGCAAGAAAATAGCTTGTCATTATCAAACTTAGCCATAGCTAGTTGAAACTCTGCATAAATATCTTCATTTTTTTAGCCTAATTGCGTAGGTACTAAAGGAACATTGAACATTTTTTTTCTCATTTTATGTGTTTTCGCAAGAAAATAGCTGGTCTTTAGCAAACTTAGCCATAGCTAGTTGAAACACTGCATAAATATCTTCATTTTTTAGCCTAATTGCGTAAGTACTAAAGGAACATTGAACATTTTTTCTGATTTGGTGTGTTTTCGCAAGAAAATAAATGGTCTTTAGCAAACTTAGCCATAGCTAGTTGAAACTCTACATAAATATCTTCATTTTTTAGCCTAATTGCGTAGCTACTAAAGGAACATTGAACATTTTTTTCTGATTTTGTGTGTTTTTGCAAGAAAATAGCTGGTCTTTAGCAAACTTAGCCATAGCTAGTTGAAACTCTGCATAAATATCTTCATTTTTAGCCTAATTAAGAAGGTACTAAAGGAACATTGAACATTTTTTCTGATTTTGTGTGTTTTTTGCAGGAAAATAGCTGGTCTTTAGCAAACTTAGCCATATCTAGTTGAAACTGTACATAAATAACTAAAATTTTAGACTAAGTTCGTATATAATACAGTAACACTTATTTTTTTTTTGGATTTTGTGTGTTTTCTCGATAAAATGACTTGTCAGTACCATACGAAGCACTAGCGCTTATTAACTCCGACTATATAACTTCATTTTTATCATCCTTGCGTAGGTACTAAAGTAACATTGAAAAATTTTTTCTGATTTTTGTGTGTTTTTGGAAGAAACTATACTTTCTTTATCAAAATTAGACATAGCTCGTTTAATATCTGCAAAACTATCTTCATTTTTAGCCTAAGTGGGCAGGTACTAAAGGAGCATTGAACATTTTTTCTGATTTTGTGTGTTTTCGCAAGAAAATAGCTTGTCTTTAGCAAACTTAGCCATAACTAGTTGAAACTCTGAATAAACATCTTCATTTTTAGCCTACTTGCGTAGCTACTACAGGAACATTTTTGTTGTATCTATTAGTATCAATTTTCCGTTTTTTAGAGTTTTGGTTACTATTGAGCCTTACGTGCCTGAAATCAGGAATTATAATATCTAATTAGCTGTTTGGGTTTTCAGACATAGTTTTTTAGATGTTCATGTGTGTTAGGTTCCTGGAGGGTTTTATGACTCCTCCCTCCAATGAATTCAGATGGTTTTAGGACTCATCCACCTAGCCATAAATCCATTCAACCTTGAAGATATAAAAGTTTGATGAAGTATTTTTCTACTTAACAACTACATTAATAGCTTTCAAGATGATAGGACTGTATGATACAGAATTTATCAGTTTGAAAAAATCATCTTGTGGTGCTATATTTGAATGTACATTTTTAATATTGTCTTTGGAACTCGAAGAAATTGACTGTTATCATTGGATAGTGAACTATAACATGTTTGAGCATGATAAAAGCTTTTGGAGTACTACATTACGTCATATAAACAGACTGGGATTCTACGATAGAGTGATTACACCACTTAATAATGCTGGTCGGTAACTGAGAGATGTTCAGGAGAAAGTCAGTGAAATTTGCAGCTTTTTCGGGGTTGAAGAGCTCTAAGTAAAGGGCAATTTACCTACAGATAAAGTTTTAATTCAAAAGTGTGATCCTAGGATTCCACTTTTCAATCTAGAAGCGTTGAAGTGTCCTAAATTAAAGGGGGTTATCACCGTCCTGAAGACGAGGTTAGGTTCTTCGCACAGTGGATACCTACCTGATCGTGATAAATCCATAAGACATGGTAAAAACTATTCTATATCATGGGACCATCGTTTGTGGATGTTTAAGAGTGAACTCTAAGTATTATTTTTATGTAAAAATTTGTTGTTGTGTTTTTTTTCTCAAAAAAATCTGTTAATACGTTTAAGCAATAAATATCTTTAAGCTTAACCCGTCTTTATTCTTTAGAATAGTTCTATTGTAAGCAAGTAACAAACTCTTTCCTGAAGTCACCTCTTGGATACACAATGCAGAAACTTCATTAAAGAAACTGTGAAAAAACTGTAAGTAAGTAAGTAACAAATTCTTTCTTGAAGTCACCTCTTGGATACACAATACAGAAATTTTCATTAAGAAAATGATAAAAAAAATGTAAGTAAGTAGCAAATTCTTTCTTGAATTCACCTGCTGGATAAAAAAAGATATTTCGTTCAAGAAATTATGACAAAATTCCAAGTAAGTAACAAAATCTATAGTGTTTTCACGACTTAGATACACGATGTAGAAATTTAATTTAAGAAATTATGAAAAAATTCTCAGTAAGTAACAATTTCTTTCTTGAAGTGATCTCTTGTATACTCAATACGGAAATTTCATATTTTATTTGAGGAAAATATTTGTAATTAAGTAACAAACTCTATTGATTTAACCTCTTGGATATACAGTACAGATACT